>NC_056728.1:1303905553-1304140553 GCF_019279795.1 Protopterus annectens | reverse complement strand
ATAAATTTTGATAACACTTTAGGCATGACAGAAGGATTAGTACGGAATACACAACCCTATTCCTTATTGCACAACATAAAACTCTAATATCTCAATGGGCCCTCTATTTCCATTTAGGCACCACATAGAAAACCGTAAGAGTTTTTACTAGCACGTTTTCTGGCCCTTTTTATCATCTGCCACACATCCTTATGAAACAAGTGCCTAAATAAAGTCAAGACTGAACCATCAACACTGTTAATTAAAATTTCTGCAAACTGGGGTGATCCAGTCACACCTGAGACTTTGTGAGCAGATCCAGTGTGTGTGAGGAAGTCTGTGGTAACTGCCCTTGGCCAATACCATTAAAAGGGAGAACCAAGACTGTCTGGGCCAAAAAGGTGTCACCACAGATATCTTTGGCATTTCTTTCTGAATCTTCAGAAGTGCCTTGTGAAATCAGTGAAAAGGGTGGAAACACATACAGGTACATTCCTGTCCAAGGGAACGTGAATGCATCTGCCCTCCAAACATGGATGCCTGGAACAGAATTTCTCCAGTGATTCATTTTGAAAGAAGGCAAACAGATCTATTTTAGCCATTCCCCCACATCCAGCCTAAATCCTGGAAAGTACAGTTGTATAAAATCTTTCCATAGCAGTAGATGTCCTTTTCTTCACTGCTGCAGTATCTGTAGCTGTAGGGATCTCCTTCCAAGGATAGCCAAATGTCCAGCCAATACACCAAAGCCTTTATACTAATAACAAGCACTGTACATCACATGTACACACCCCAAATAAGGCATAAAGGTCATGTACAGATGCAAACACACAGAACTGAAAAAGTCCCTGGAGGAACAGAATGACCCTAGGGACAAGGAAGAATATGTGCATCCAAGGAGGAGGAAAGGGAGAAGAGGTCTTGAGCCGGGAGGGCATGAAAGAAGCGGAGGGGGTGGGTGGAGTGAATACTACAATGAAGAGGACATTACTGTTATGGTAAGATTTTTCAGAACTGTATTATGTCCTTCCTTATCACTGCTGCAGTATTCATAACCGAAGAGACACTACAAAAGCTCAAGAGGAAACCTGGGAGGAGGATGGCATGGAAGATCCCTCCAGAAACATATGCAGGATAGCCTGGCAAAGCCAGCTTTAGCCCTAGAAATAACATCCAACTTGCAACGCTTAGGGAAAATATGAACAGAAGACCAAGTAGCAGCTTCAGGGATGGCAACTAGTATTCAGCCCTTTGAAAAAGGCCCCAGAGGAAGCGACAGTCTTGGTAGAATGACCTTTACTGATGAAGAAAGACATTTACCATGAAAAGACCATAAAGAAATGGCTTTGGAAATCCAGCAAGAGATGGTTTGCTTAAAAACAGCCGAACCCAAAGACCTCGGAGGAAAGGAAACAAAAAGCTGCTCAGATTTGTGAAAAAATTAAATTTTATCCAAATAATATCCAAGCTGTCTATGCAAATTCAAGGTGTAAAGAGCATTCTCACTGGCAGACTGTGGAGAAGGAAAAAAGGAAGGCAAATGAATAGACTGATTAAGGGACAGCTCACTGACCACCTTGGGCATAAATGAATGGTTAGTATGAAGAGACACCCTATCTTCTGTGGAAAACTAAGAAAGGAAGAACAGCAATGACGGCCTGAAGTTCAGACCCCATCTTGGTTGAAGTGAAGACAAAAGAACAGACTTCCAAATACAATTTTGTAATGAAGCTGAAGCTGCAGTCTCAAAATGAGCCAGAGTCAATGTTTCAATAACAAAGTTAGGTTCCAGAAAAGCCGAACAGGCTTCCTGGGAGGCCTGATAAGGACACATTTAAGAAATTCCTTGACCTCATACCTATAGACCAGAGGTGAAGCCAAGGGCAGGCAAGCAGAAACGGCTGACAGGTGAGCTTTAACTGAAGAATATGCCAACCCAGCATGGAGCAAATCACACAAATAAGAGAGAACCAGAGGGACCTCCACATATAGGGGATCCTGATGGCAAGAGAGGCACCAAATCTTCTCCATTTAGGCATATAAGATTTCTTGGTAGTGGGATTTCTGGCCTCCTGCAGGGCTCAAAGCACATCCTCGGAAAAGAGGTGCCTAAAAGGGATTAAATCCCAGTCACCCACAAGTGTCAGTTGAAGACTGGACAAGTCAGGATGGATGAGATCCCTTGTCCTTTGTTTGAAGGTCCATCCAGTGTGGTAACTTGCAGTAACTGCCCCTGGCCAAGTGAGAAAGAAGAGGAACCAATGCTGTCTGGGCCAAAAGGGAGTCACTAGTAAGATTTTGGGAGAGTCCTGCCCGATCTTATGCAAGACTTGTGGTAACAGAGGAAGGGGAGGGAAAATGTACAGAAACATCCCCTTCCAAGGAAAAGACAGAGCATCCACTTTCTGAGCCAGAGGACTTGGGACTCTGGAACATAACAAAGGAAGCTGTCTGCTTAGAGGGGAGGAAATAAGATCTACCTGAGGAATATCCCACTAATGGACAATGTCCAGGAACACATTTCAACATCCATTTGTGAGCTTTGTGCTTGATCTGCTCAAATAGTCTGTCACTAAATTGTGCTCTGAGGGAATGTAAACAGCCTGAAGAGTCACTTGATACTGGACAGCTAGATCACAGACCTGAAGAACTAGTATGCAAAGAAGATAGGACCTTGTACCTCCTTGCATGGTATATCACATCACTACAGCACTGTTTGTGAATACTGAGGGTCCTGGGAATGAAAAGCCTGAACAGCTAGAAGCAGAGCCCTCATCTCTTTTATACTGATGTGATCTGACCTCTGATGAAAAGGCCAGAGACAGTGAACCTTGACAGAGATGAAGAAGGCCCCCATCCCCTGTCTAAGGCATCTATAAAGAGCTTGAGTCAGGACTGGAGCCTAGAAAGGAAGACCCAGGTTGACAAAGTTGATGAATCCACCCTTGAAGTTCAAGCTTGAGATAAGATAGGAAGAGGATTGAGAAGAATAAGGGGTGGCAATGTTGGAGCCACACTGACTTGAGGTACCACTGTAGCTTTCTCATGTGGAACCTGGCCATTGGGAGCATGGGAATGGTGGAAGCCATGAATCTGAAGACCCTGAGAAAGTCCCTGGCCATGACTGAAGCCAGAGGAAGAACAGACTGGAAAAAGGCAGTAAGACTGGGGCTTGGGAGCAAGCAGAGATGTCAGAACTGGGACTGTTTGAAGCCTGCAACCAAAGAAAAATAATATCCCGAGAAGGTGTCAGACCAGATTTTTGGAAGTTTATGGTGAACCCGATACTCTGCAACAAGGAAACAGTAAAGTAGACATCCTGAAGCAGAGCCTCAGACGAAGAAGCTTGAATGAGCAGTTCATCTAGATAGGGAAAGATCTGAACTCCTCTCATCCTGCGAAAGGCAATGAGAGGAGTGAGCCATTTGGTGAATACCCTTGTGATAGAAGAGAAGCCAAAGGGCAAAACAGTGAAGTGAAAATGCAAGGAAGAAACAAGGAAACATAAACATTTCTTGAAATGCGGACTGATGGGGATATGAAAGTAGGCATCCTAGAGATCCAGAGAGGCCCGAGGAAAGAGTCTGAAGAGACATTTGAAAGGAAGGAATCTTGAGAAAGGTGTTGAACTGGGAAAGGTCCAGAATTGGTCTCCAAGTGTCCTCCTTTCTGGGAAACAATAACATTCTGGAATAAAAAACATCCCTACCTGGGCAGGAGGCACAGCTTGAATGGTAACCCTGGACCTAAAGAGAATGAAGCACCTCTGGGAAAACAGGAAGTTGTTCCTGAGGCTACTGAGGGATGCCCAAATGAGGAAGAGATTTTCAACTCATGAAATACTCCTGGTGCATAATGGACAAAACCCAAGAGTTTGCTGTGATCCTTAACGAATTTGGAAGAGACAAGGAGAGACAGAGGGATAAGAGAACCTGGTCAAGCGAAAGCAAACAGTCAAATGGAACCAGGCTTACCCCTGAAAAGCAGCTTTCTGAGAGGTAGGGGTTTGAGTAGACCTAGCATGAGGTAAACGTTTAGAACCCTTTTTTCCATTAGGTGGAGGGCAAGACTGACTGCAAATAAAAGCAGATTTGGAAAGATAATGCCTCCGAAACTTCAGAATAGGAGAAAATATGTTTCAACTCCTGCAAGGATCTACTGTTAACCTGAGAGACTTGAAAAGTTCTGTAGTAGCAACAGATGTTTATTACCCAAAGCAGCAACCAACAATTTTGCCTTAATGTCATTAGGCAAAACCTGAAGACGATGCCAAGCTTAACGCCTCATAACAGAACCAAAGGCAGCAGAACCTTGGCAGAGGCATCAGCTGCATTTGATAGAGTGGCGATCAACTGCAACCTGAGAGGTAGAGCCCAACAAGGAAAGGGCAGAAGCCTTCCCCTCAGAGTCATGAAGATCAGAAACTACTTTGGAAACCTGAGAAAGGGGGGCCAAAACATGCCTGGTCATATAAGTCTGGTAGTTGATGGACTGAAAGAATAAAGTAACAGCAGTAAAAACATGTTTGCCAAGCCTCTCCATAGCCCTACTATCCTTATCTGAAGGAAGCAACTTGGTAGAGGGCAACAGCTTGGAGGGTTTGTCAGAAAAGACAGACACTGCAGAAGGATTAGCAGAAGGGCATTTATAAAGAAACTTTACATTTGGCAGGCATCTTATAAAATCTATCAGGTTTCTTGGGAGCAGGGGCTGAGAATCATGGGCCACAGGAAGCTACTGAAAAGGTATCCAAGACAGCTGACAGCTTAGGAGACTGCCTGGGGGAACTCAAAATCTTTTCTGAATATCAAAGACTTGACAACAATCCCACTCAAAAAATTCCATAATGCGGGCAACAGTATCCCCAAAGGACAGTTCCTCCACAGGGGAATCTGGAGTAATAGATTCTGCATCCTTTCAACCACAGTCCAAGGGGGAAGGGACTTGAAAAGAGTAAGTAGGGACTCTTCTCCAGAATTCAGTTCCTCATCTGAAGAGTCTAGTTCCCAGAGTCTTTTAAGAGGAGTGGAAGACCAGAGACAGGCAGGCACAGGCACCCTTTGAGTAGGCTCTAAAGCCACTAAAGCAATAAATAATCCCAAGTAAAATCCTACATTCACATTGGAGATCAGTGACTACAGGGAAATATGCTTGGTTTTCTGTTTCCATTTCTGCGGGACATTCGCATGAAACACCCTAGGAAGGTCAGACTACTGGAGACATTCAATACGCATAGTAGGGATTTCCTCCCCAACTAAAATCTGTGGAATCTTCCTTGTTCCCTTGGATATAATCTGCCAAGGTTCCCCCTCAATGTCAGGAGCAGACTTTTGTAAAGCCTTCGAGGACGTGCAAGAAGTCAGATCCATGGCAGCCTCAGACAGGGCGTGCAGCAGAGAAATCTGAGATAACTACTAGACAATCCTCTGGGCTTTCACTAGCCGCAAGAAAATAGTCCGGGAGAGGCTAGACAGCAGCCGTATTAGACCCAAGTTTTTTGGCAGTTTTCTTGGCAAATGGATGCCTACATGTGATTTATTTGTGTATTTAGTCTGTTTTCCTGTGGTTGTGGTCGTGTTGAAACATGGCTGACAAACCTACTGGCTTCAAGAAATATGTCTCGAAGCACAAAATCCCCGATTCAGATGCCTACATCTGCTCTGCATTTAACCATAGGGCTGTAGTTGAACACAGGAATAAACTGGTTTTAAAGAGTCATTTTCTTTCCTCATCAGCACCACAGCACCTTGAGCCAACAGCTTAAAACATTGGTCTTCAAGGTAAATGGATAAAGAAGACAGACGTAGGGTCCTACCAACAAAAGCCTGGCAGACAAAACATGGAGTATGGTCATGAGAAGCACCCAAACAGAAAAGACACTGGTCGTGTTGGTCTTTATGGGGACTCTGCCTCCCACACTGACATTTCCCTTTTCTGGATGACATGAAATCAACAGCACTAAATAAAAATTATAGATAAGATGAAACTCCAATGGGGCACTTATCTGAAACATGGCTTTTTAATCAGCAGAAGAGAAGGGTGTTCAGACCGACGTTCAATGATGGAGTTTGGACTGGCAGTAAAGAAGTCCTAAGTCTGCGCGTCCGTACATCTCTTTTGCCCTATGCCTTCTGTGGGGATTGCATGTGTGATATATAGTAACTGTAAGTAATAAAGGCTTTGGTATACTGGAACGAAGTTGGGCTATCCTTGGCAGTAGATCCTTTTGGTTATGAATACTGCAACAGTGATATGGAAGGCATCACCAATGACATGAGCTGCCACTAGTAGGTCTGCCCAGGATGTGCTTACTTTGTCACAATGCTCTGCTCTGACTGGAATTATAATGCCTGAAGAGTCAGAGAATGCCATAAAGCCAGCCACCAGACCATGACTGCCAACTGGCACAGAGTGTAAAGATATTGTACACCCTTGCTTGTTGAGGTACGCCATCATCACAGTGGTGGTGTGCATAACCACCAGAATAGGAAACAGAGTCTATAGGTGGTGAAAGACTTTCATTGAGTGAATCACTGCCAACTTGACAACATAACATGATGCTGTTGTGCTTCCATGCATTCTTGGGCCCCCAAGTAGCTTGAACTTGCATCCCCACTGACAGCTCCCCAAGTGAAATTGGATGAACTTATCTGGATAGATTGCACTGGCACTGAAGGAGAGAAAGGAAGCCCCAGATTGATACTCAACTGTTTTCTCCACCACTGTAACTCCTGTCTGACAAAGGGTAGCACCAGCAACAGGTGCTGAGTACAACTTTAGACATACCACTGAATTTTCCTCATGGAAAGACGAGACAGTGGTATTATGAGAATCACAGATACCATCAACCTGAGAATTTTTAGGAATTCTCCGACCGAAGTGACATTCCTTTGAGGATTCCAGAAACACTTTTTGCTTAAGATAGAATATAGTCTTCAGGAAGAAAGGTCATTCTCTAGTGAGTGCTGAAAGACTAGTTTTTGTGAGAGTGTCAGACACTACTTCTGGAGGTTCAACTTGAACTCTAGCTGAGACAGTAAGGCTGAGACCGTTTCTGGAGAATCCACATACCTAGAAGCAGACGTTGCATAGATCCGCAAGTCCAAGTAAGGAAAAAATGTGAATGCCCAGAGTCTGACAGTGTGGCAAGGTACTTGGTAAACACTTGGGGTGTAGTAGACACTTCAAAGAGCAATACAGAAAACTGATAGTATGAACCAGACAACAAATATCAGAAATCTCTGGAATCTTTAAGCAATGGGAATACAATGATATACATCCTTCAAGTCAAGGTTCACCATGAAGCAGTGGTCTGGCAACAGAGAAAGCACAGTCTGCTGGGTAAGCATCCTGAACTTGGGAACCCTGACAAACGTATTCATAAAGGAAAGGTCCAACACTGCACTTAATGAGTTCTTTCTTGGGAACCAGGAAAATTCTGGAGTAGAAACCCATCATTCTTTCTGAAGGAGGGACCAGTTCTATGACCAAAGTCCACCATTTGCCACAGAATAAGAGCTAATAAAGTCTGGTCTAAGAGATGAGGGAGGGCTTCTTTGAATAGATGTGGATGTTCTTTTCACTGCCATCTATAGCCCCTGCCAAAAAATGTTGAGCACTCACTTCTTAGAAACCACTGATGGCCAAGCTGCCTTGCTGACAGCTAAATTTAGAGACATGGTACCTGGAGGGGAACATAAAAGACAGGTGCTGCACCTCAACATAGTCATAAGATGGAAGGGTGGCTATACTTTTTGGGAAAGGAACCCCTCGCTACGCTTGACCATGTTTTTGTCTTGCTGTTTCTCTTTATTGCCTTGTTTTTTGTTAGACTGGGGCATCTGCTTAGAAGGCCACTGAGAGTCATCCTGCTTAATAATTTGGGAATATGAAACTTTAGACACCCATTGCATGAGTATACCTCTGCCATCCCAGTTTCAGTATCTGATAAGCTGCTGTGACAAAGAAACAATTAGACTCAAGTGGACCATTCAATAATCTAATTTTTAAACTCCTCAGAAACGTTCTGGCTGTACAACAAGCATACCACCTTATCACCACTGATGATGCTGCATTTCTAGCAATAGTATCAGTCCAGTCCATGGCACTCTTTAAAAGCACATTCTGAAACCTGACAAACATTGGAAACAATATCTTTATCACAGATCTTTTGCTTAGCAAATAAAGATGCAGCAAACTCATCTAAACAATGCATACACATCTCAACACAAACTTCCACATAAAACACTGCTACGTAAACACTTTAAAATCTACCGTGCTGATCTCAGCCAGCTTTTCCCCCCCTGAGATTCTAGCCATGTGGTTCGATTATCTGAAGGGACAGGATTTGAAGAAGACAAAGTCCTCTTATTAGAAGTTGTCACCGAGGACACAGAAGCAGGGCCCTCTCTTAGACCAGTGGGCTTGGAGGCCAGTCATAACCGAGCAAACATTGAAGTTATTAAACGTTTTTTAGGCAAAGCCTCAATGAGCCCTGGAGAATTACAAGCTTTCTTGAAAACATTCTCCAATGCTGGAATCAATGGAAGAAAGATCTCCATGTCTGGAGCCTCTTTCTCCAAAAGATCATAAATCCTGATGATCTCAGGGGCACTTGAAGACTACTCCCAAATAAATACATCCCTAAATCTAGCCAGCATTTGGGAAAAAGAAAAACAGTTTATTAGAGGAAAGCAGCTGATCCGACACTGACCGGTCTGAAACCTCAGACACTGGATCCCCTTCAAAATCAGGATTCTTAAATGACTGACTGGTGCTGGAAGTGCCAGCGTTAGTCATAACCCAGGTATGCACCCTGTAATCAACTATCAGAACAATGGATCTAGCCAAAACCACCATTTCAGGTAAGAACCCTGGCAGAGACTGCTGCCCTACCACATGGTGAATCTTCTGTCTCTTCACTGAATGCACTACACTAGTGGGAGAGTCCCGGGGATGGGAGTATGTATTAACACTGGCAACAGATTCTGTACCTCTGACTTGTCCTTCAGCTACAAGGTTTGGTTATCCCATACCTAAAGCAGGCAGCTGTTCAGCCCTGGAGGATGTGCCTGACCCTTGTGTCATTTATTTTATTTAAGTTTGATGACCGGGGAAGTACACTGGGCCAAGAACAGCCCGTTTTCAGTGGAGGACCGGGGAGAAAAGCTCCACAATAATTGCAAGTTACATTTCACATGTTACAAAAGGACATAGTTCATACAGCTAATTAAACATATACAGATAAGCTCCATGATATTTGCAATTGGCTTGTCACAATGTTACAAAAATGAAAAGACATAATTCAATACAGAAATTTCAACATTTACATAAAGTGAAATATTTTTGTTATAAACTCAATTGTAGGTTTAACATTTCAAAATATATAGCTACTAGCCATTAGTAGGTTAGGAAAATATTATGCATGGAGAGGGTAATAGTATAACTGAGACTGGAGAGTATAGTACAATAGATATTAGAGAGAAAATTAGTTTTTGGTAGGGGAGGGATTGTTTTGGGTGGGATGAAGTAATAGTAGACGTAGTTGGATGAGTCGGTGCAAGGTGGAATGTCATGCACAGATGTGGTATAAACACCACACTGGGGTACCAGGAGGTAACAGGAGAGTAGTAAGACAGCCTGCCCAAGCCTGAGACTACTGTGGAGTCACAAGCCATAGGCTGAGGCATCTTTTTTGATTTTTAATTTTTTATAGGTGCAAAAGAGGTAGGCAGTGATGGGGCACCATCTCTGAGTCCATCAAGTCAGGGGACAAAAACAGCCAGATCAATAACAAGTACTGGTTGCACGGTCAGCCTTGTACTGAAATGGACAAAACCCCACCATTTTCCCCCTAAAGAGCAGACTGAAATACACAAGAATACTGTACTGAATTTTCCACTAAGGAAAAAAAAAAAGAGAGCAATTTCAGTAGCTCAGCACACAGCATAAAATACCTATCACAAAGATCCCTACATTTAATACATAAAGGCCAACTTCAGCCCCACATACATAGAAACAGCCTAAAATAACCTTACACCAAGAATTAAATACAAACTTAAGAAAAATTCCTGTTAGACATTTCACAAATAAAAAGGTTCCAAAATTGCAGTTTAAATGAAAAAAAAAAAATCACTTAAAATGCTGCAAATCTAATCAATTCTCTCAAATAATCATAGCCCCTGTGGTAAAAAACTGTGAAAACATCAACTCTTCCTGTCCAAACTTAAACTTTTACTCAATAGAAATAGCAGCCATGATTTACTCACTTCTCTGGCTGCATGAAGCAATGAGAGGATCTATACTAAAATGGCAATGGTGCAGAAACACATGGAAACATTTACCAATGGCACTAAAACACATTTGTATGGCTCAAAACCCCACAGAAACTCATAAATAACTTAAAATAAAACAGTACAACTCTTATACCGTAACAGAAATACAACTTTCCAAAGGAAAAAAGCAAATTAACAGAATACACAATTCAAGCAAGAGAGAAAAAAAAGGCATGGGGAGGAACAAAAATCCAAAAAGGGTTTCTTATCCAACCAGTGTATCTGAAGTAATTCAGATAGAAGAGCAGACTTCCCAGAGATCCCTCTCTGACCTGTGGCTATAAAAAACTGAAATGGTCCTGTGTGTGGGTTTGAAGGACAGTCCTGGTCCTGCCAGGTGACTGGTGCTTCACACCCACAGACAGGCACTTGGGGGAGCTCTGAGCTTTGATATGCTGACAGAGGGGTGGTAGCAGGCCACTACTACCCATATTCCAGTAAATCAGTGTGTTTGTTGAACATAAAGTACTTTGTTGTGTCAACACCTTTAATATGTACTCAACATTTAAAAAACTCCTGACAGTACCCTACACAAAACTGCTTTACAATACACCATGCAATTTACATTTTAAAATTGTTATTCAACTTATTAACAACAAAATGGTTTTAATTACAAGTACTTCTTTAGGTCCGTCAATGTCTTTCTAAATATTAATCACCAACATTCCAGTCTTCTCCAACCATTTCTTCCTGCAAAGTCACATTTTATGTCTTGATGCTTTACAGTCTCACATTTATTCACTGCATCCATAATGCTGCTAGTCTTCCTGATTATCTCCATTTCCCAGCACCAGTCGTTCATTCAAGTACAAGATATTCTTGATGTTTCTAGTAAGCTCTTGTTATCTGTGTGTGCTTTCTTATGTTGCTCAAGCATTTTCCTTTGGAACTACGGAACAGGTTTCAGTGGCAAAGTCTTTGCGCGCTTTGTTACTGTTAAAACAATAAGAAGCAGAGACTCATTCTGCTTGCTAGCTCACTGTTGGCTAAATCGTTTCCTCCTCAGCCTGTTCTGCACCCCAAAGTGTCTCTGATCCTCCAGGAAAAAAAATCTGAAGACAGCAGGATGCAAGATCTTAAATCTCCCACCTCTCAATAATGCTTAATTGTCGGATAAATGTGCTTCTCTTTTGGCCTGCTGTACTGTGAATAGTCACTTTATAGTCATTTTCCACAAACGCTCCGATCTCACCAATTTCTAATATTCATCTCCCACAATTCTGTCCGGAGTTGTCCTTTCAGGTGGCATGCTTTCATCTTTATAAATATAGGTCTTGGCTGCTTTCTCATGACCATACTGGGCATACAAACAAATGTGCCCTCACAATTAACAAATCCTGCTGTGGAAGACCAGTCATAGGTTCATAGGTAGGTACAAAAAATGTACCCTGGCTTTCGCCACCCAAGAAAATTATTTTCCTGTGCCCCTGTCGAGCAGAGCCACAGAAGTGATCCCCGGGGTGAATTTCCCATTTCCCATCCAATCATAAAGATTTTTCTTGAAGAGTGCTAATGAGGAGCTCTGTTTGACATAGATAGGTAGTCTGTTCCAGAGTATGGGAAGTCTCTGGGACAGGAATCTATCCCTCCAGCAGTCCAGTTGCTTACTTACGTCTTCATAAAACTAATGCAGTCAGTTTTATTGTCTACATGCACTAACTTTTTTTAAAGCTCTTCTGAGAAGCCTCAAACTCACCCAGGCCTTTATTTCATTTTAACCTTCATTTCAATCTCTGATTTTTGCACTTCTATCAGTTCATCTGAAGAGCTAAAGTTTCTCTTTTCCAGCCTTTTGTTACTTGACTTTATATAGTCCTTCAATATTTCACATATTTTGAACACCTTGGAGTGTATTTGATGCACTTGATTTATTTTTTCATCTAATTACTGGAAGTTGTCTTTTGTACCAAAGCTGAAGCTTGAACTGCATTTTGCAAATTTCATCTTTGCTAACATCCAGGCCCTGCAATTACTAGTCAGTAACTTGAATTTTGCCCAAACCAATAAGTTAAAATATGTGGAAAAGCCAATACAAGCACTCTCAATGGGAAAGCTCTAGTCAATATGTTGATGAGTGTGCAGCCCCTGTGAAGGTCAAACAGCTTTTCTGGTATAAAAACAACATCTCTACTACTCTTCATCTTTTCTCTATTCGACCACTCCACATAATTCATTACAAGTATCCAATGGTCTAAAAAAGAATCAACCCTATATAAAACCTACATGGACTTCCTTCAACCCTCAACTAATGATCACTTCAACCAAGCTGCAAGCATCCTAGTAAACATTTTAACAACAGCATTAATCCAAATACTGGCTTTGTATCTGGATGGCTATTCACTACTACCTCCTTTCTGTTTAGGTAATATTACAACTGATTTACCATTTGTTGCTGGCAATCTTTCCCTTTAATGGTTAATTACATATTTTTTTCAATGTTCACCAGCTTCTGTCCTACTTTGCTACTTTACAATAATCTAAAGAAACACTGTTCCTCCCACCTTACACTCATTCATATCTGCAATCATATTTTGTCTTACCTTTTGTCTCTTCAATGACCACTCCATTAATCCCCCTCCCTAGGATATATTATCTGTAGCTTCACCATCCACATATCCCTCAGCCAAATATCTTTTCTACACTCCCCAAAACAGTCAGACATCCTCTGGCTCATTCTTCCTCTATTGCTACTTCTATAATCCACAAGATACATTATTACCACCCATGAGTTCTTCAGCCATCCCACATATTCACCTATCCCACATATTCACCCAAGTCCACACTCCATCCTGCCTTTTCCTCCCTCAACTACATACAGCTCTCCCAGTTTTCCTATTTCAGCTCTACCACCACACTGCACTTGTCCTTATTTATATACTGCAACAATGAAGAGAAGGGCATCTACTGTTATGGTAAGATTTTACACATTTGTAGTATGTCCTTCCATATCACTGTTGCAGTATTCTTAACGTAATGGAGAGTACAAAAGCTCAAGAAGAAACTTGAGAGGAGGAAGGCACGTATGAGCCCTCTAAAAATCCATGCAGGACAGCTCTGGCAGCGCCATCTTTTGTCCTGGAAATAACATCCAGCTTGTAATGCTTAATGAAGGTATGGACAGATGTCCAAATAGCAGCCTCAAGGATGGAAATGGTATCCAATCCTTTTATAAAAGGCACCAAGTGGCAACAGCTCTACCAGAATGATCCTTTACAAAGGTAGAATGATATTTATCATGAAATGAATAATTAAAAGAAATGGCCTTAGACAGCCAGGAGGATATGGTTTGCTTAGAAACAGCCAAACCCAGAAATCAGAGATGAAAAGAAACAAAAAGTTGCTTAGATTTGCAAACAGCTTTAGTCTTATCCAAATAATATCTGCGCTGCTATTGCAAATTCAAGGTGTGAAGAGCCTTCTCACCAGCAGACCGTGGAGAAGGAAAAAAGAGGGCAAATTAATAGACTGATCAAGAGACAACTCATTAACCATCTTAGACATAAAACAAAAAGACACCCTGTCCCTAGGAAAAACCAAGAAAGGAGGAACAGCCATAACAACTTGGCATTCAAAGACTCTTAGCTGAAATAAGGGCTAAAAGCAGAACAGACTTTCAAGTACAATGTTGCAAGAAAGCTGAAGCTGCAGGCTTGAAAGGAGCCTGAATCAATTTTTTAAGCACAAAATTGAGGTCCCAGAAGGTGGAATAGGCTTCCTGGGAGGACTGATATGAAGGATGCCTTTAAGAAACTGTTTGATCTCAAACCTAGAGGCAAAAGGAGGAGTCAAGGGCAGACAAGCAGAAATAACTGAAAAGTGAGCTTTAACATACGAATATGCCAACCCAGCATAGAGCAATTCACACAAGAAAGAGATAAAGGGATTCCCAATTAAAAGGGATCCTGGTTACGAGAAAGGCACCACACAAAAAAATCTCTTCCAATTGGACGAATACGATTTCCTGGTAGTGGGTTTCCTGGCTTCCTGCAGAACACTAAGCACATCCTCAGAAGGGAGAGACTTTTGATCCCTTTTAGTCACATCACCCACAGCATCAGTTGAAGATTGGACAAGTAAGGATAAATCAGAGACCCTTTGTCTTGTGTGACAAGGTCCACCTTGTAAGGTAACTTGTGGTAACTGCACCTGGCTAAGTGAAGAAGGGGGAACCAATGCTGTCTGGGCTAAAAGGGAGTCACCTGCAAGATTTTGGGAGAGTCTTGTTTGATCTTAAGCAGGACCCTTAGAATCAGAAGAAGGGGAAGGAAGGCACACAGAAACATCCCCTTCTAAGGAAAAGATATTGTGTCCACCTTCCAGGTAAGAGGGCTTGGAACTCTGGCATAGAAAAAGAGGAAGTTGTCTTTCAGAGGGAAGGCAAACAATTTATCTCTGGAGTACCCCACTGATGGACAATGCCCAGAAACACATCTCTGTGACGCATCCATTTGTGAGCCTGTGTAATGGCCCTGCTCAAAGTGCCCGATCTCCTTTATGTTGATGTGATCTGACCTCTGATGAGGAGGCCAGAGACCCTGGACCTTGAGGGAACCAAAGAAAGATCCCCAGCCCCTATCCAAAACATCTAAAAAAAGTACCTGAGATGGGACTGCAGGTTGAATAGAAGTGTTGGGTTGACAGAAAGCTGATAACTCCACCACTGAAGCTAGAGTCTGAGGCATGGAAGGAAAGAAACTAGGAAATCCAGTGGATGACAGTTTTGACGCCACACTGACTTGAGGAGCCACTGTAGTTTTCTCATATGGGGTCTGGCTACAGGCAGCATAGGAATGGTGGAAGCCATGAATCCTAGAACCCTGAGAAACTCCCTGGCTGTGACAGCAGCTAGAGAAAGAAGAGACTAAAAAAGGGTAATCAGAGAAAGAGCCTTGGATGGAGGCAGGGATGCCAACAAGAATAGCCTGGAGCCTGGAACTTGCAACAGAGAGAAATATGATATTGAGAAGAACCAGGACTGACTTCTGAAAGTTTATGGTGAACCTCACGCTTTGTAATAGAAAAACTGTAAACTGGAGGTGCTGAAGCAGGACCTCGGAGAACTAAGCCCAAATGAGTAGGTCATCCAGATAAGGGAAAATCTGAACTCTTTTCAACCTGCAAAAAGTAACGACAGGAGTGAGGCCCTTGGGGAATACCCTTGGGGTAGTAGACAAGCCAAATAGCAAAGCAGAGAACTGAAAATGCAAGTAAACGACAGAAAAACGTAAACATTTCCTGAAAAGAGGATGAATGGGGATGTGAAGACAGGCATCCTTAAAATCCAGGGATACCAAAAAAAGACCGGGGGGGGGGGGAGAAGAGGGAACAGGGTTTGAAGGGACAACATCCAAAAGGAGGGGACCTATAGAAAGGCGAGGAGCTGAGAAAGGTCCAGAATAGGTCTTCAGGTACCTTCATTCCTGCGAACTAGAAACAACCCGGAATAAAACCCTTTTCCTTTCCTGGGCAGGAGGTACAAAGTACAGTTGTGTACCTACCATAAATGTAGATGTTCGAGTGTATTCACTGTTGCAGTCATTACTCTTGGGTTATCCCGCCGGCAGGCTACCCGTAGTCGGCCAGAATTCCAAAGTCTAGGTCCGACGTCGGTTGCTGTCGCCTCTTCCCTGACGTCAGTGCGCCAGGGGTATAAAAGAAGCAGCCAACGCCATTTTCTTCAGTTTTTCTTGCCCCAGATGTCAGGTGCCCCTAAACAGGAAGGCTGAAAGAATATGCCAATAAAAATACATGCACAAAAATAACATGTCCTTCATCTACAAGCAAATACACCAAAAAGGTTGTATAGGATAGAGAAGTGTAGATAAGCCCCAGCAAAGAAAAGGGGGATGGTGGGTGCGTAACCTGGACTGCAACAGTGAATACATCTACATTTATGGTAGGTACACAACTGTACTATGTTCATTGTGTTTCACTGTTGCAGTCATTACTCTTGGGTTGAATCCCAAAGTTGAGGTAGGGTGGCTGGGCTAAATAGGATTAGGAGAGGTTATGAGGCCCTGCAGAACTGCAGTGGCAAAACCTGCTCTGGACTTAGAATAAAGAGGTAAGTGGTAGTGCTTTGTGAAGGTGTGCACTGAACTCCAAGTTGCAGCCTCTAAGATATCTTTGGTTGGTACTCCTCTGAGGAAGGCTGCTGAGGTGGCTGTTGCTCTGGTTGAATGAGGCCTAATGTCCTTAGGCACTGATTTGCCATGTTGAAAATAGCAGAAATGGATGCAATGGCCTATCCATTTAGAAATAGTCTGTTTTGAGATAGCCTTTCCTTGTGAACCTGCAGCATATGACACTAAAAGTTGCTCAGTCTTTCTTAAAGCTTTAGTTCTGTCCAAGTAGAATCTTAACAGCCTGTGTATGTCCAAAGAATGCAGAATTTTCTCACCTTTGTTCTGTGGATTAGGATGAAAGGTTGGCAAGTGAATGGCTTGGTTGAGGGCCACACTGGACACCACCTTAGGCATAAATGTAGGGTTCATCCTCAGAGAAACCCTGTCTGGATGGAAAATGATGAAAGGTTCCACAGCCACGAGTGCTTGTAGCTCTGAGACTCGCCTTGCAGAGGTTATTGCTAGGAGCAGAACTGTTTTCCAGGATAAGAATTTTATATCTGCTGTTGATGCTGGCTCGAAAGGAGGCAGTGTGAGTTTTTCCAAAACATAACTGAGGTCCCAGGCCGGAATTGGTGCTCTCCTTGGAGGCCTAATGTTTTTGGCCCCTCTGAGGTACTGCCTTATTAAAGGACGAGAAAAGATAGGTGGTTCCGTATTGCAATGGGCTGAAATGCAGAGGCATGAATCTTAATAGATGAGAAAGAAAGGCCTTTGTTTAGCATCTTGTACAATCCGAGGGATATTTGGTACACACGTGTCTATGCCTTGTTCCTGGTTCCAAGCAGAGAATCTCTTCCATTTTTCTGCAAGAGATTTTCTGGTACTGGGCCTCCTGGCTTCCAAGATAACATCCGTAACAGCTTTTCTAAGTGGAGTGTTCTGAATGGCTACATTATCCGCCATGCTGCCAGATTTAAGGTCCTGAGTTGGCTGTGCAGGATCTGACTGTTTTGTTGGGTCAGCAAGTGAGAAGTTTGAGGCAGTATCCATGATGAGACAAGCTCTTCAGGAATGAGTACCAGTGCTGGCGTGGCCAGTCTGGTGCAATCAGTATCATTTTTGGCTTCTCTTGTCTGACCTTTAGGAGTACCCTGGGAAGGAGAAGCAATGGGGGAAAGGCATATACTGTTAGATGTTTCCAGCTGAAGGATAGGGCGTCCACTTTCCATGCTTGCTTGTGATAAATTCTTGTGCAAAATCTCTGTAATTGGCAGTTGTGAGGGGAAGCAAATAGATCTATGTCTGGGCATCCCCATTTCCTTATTATCATGCTGAAGACTTGTGGGTCCAGTTTCCATTCGTGGGGATCCATGAGGTTTCTGCTTAGTTCGTCTGCCAAAGTATTTGTTTTTCCTGGCAGGAATTGTGCTTGCAGGTGAACTTGAAGAGCCAACGCTGTGTCCCATAAGGTCATTGCTCGTCTGCAGAGGGGGTAGAAATGTGTACCTCCCTGTTTGTTTATGTACCACATGACCGTAGTGTTGTCTGTCTTTATCAGTAATTGTCCTGGATGAAGGAGGTCCTTGAAAGCTGTCAGGGCATTTTGAACAGCTAGCATCTCTTTTTGGTTGATGTGAAGATGCATCTGGTTTGCAGGCCATGTGCCCTGAATACATTTTCCTGCCATATGGGCCCCCCAGGCATAATCTGATGCATCCGTTGTCAGTGTTTGTCTGGCTGGGGGTAAACTGAATGGCAGACCCTTGTTGTGGTGACAGGCTTCTGCCCACCATCGAAACTCCTGTTGCAGGCAGGGAATGAGTGCAATTATTGTCTCCAGGCTGTGGCAATGTTGAGTCCAAACACTTTTTAGATACCATTGTATTTTCCTCATATGCAGTCTGGCATATGGAATTAGTAGAATGCAGGATGCCATGAAACCCAAGGCCTGCAGGATTTTCCTTGCAGATAAGTGGGTTTTTGTTGCCAAAATCTTGAAGTAAGTAGTCAGTTGCTTTTGTTTGTCTGGCGTGAGATAAGCCATCTGGGCATGTTGTATTTAGACTTGCACCCAGGAATATTATCTCTTGAGAGGGCACCCAGGAATATTATCTCTTGAGAGGGCACTAGTTTTGATTTATTTTCGTTTACTGTGTACCCTAGGCCAATTAGTAATCTTTTTACAAACGCCATATGCTTTAGTAAAATGTCTGTTCTCTGCTTGAATTAGGTAGTCATCCAAGTAGGGGTATATTTGAATTCCTTTTTGTCTGCAAAACGTAATTACTGGTGCCAGGCATTTCATGAAGACCCTGGGCGCAGTAGATAAGCCAAAGGGCAGTGCAGAGAATTGGTAATGCATTGAGCCAGCTATGAATCTGAGGTATCTTCTGCAACATTGTCTGATTGGGACATGCAGGTATGCCTCTTTTAGGTCCAAAGTTAAGAGCCAAGCTTTCTTGCCCAGCATGGGCAGTAGCTGCTGTAGAGTCAACATCTTGAATTTTGGAACTTCCAGAAACGTATTTAGTATAGATAGGTCCAGTATTGGCCTCCAGGTTTTGTCCTTTCTGGGTACTAGGAAAAGTCTGGAGTAAAATCCTTGCCCCTGCTCTTGTTGTGGTACATGCTGAATGGCCCTCATATCCATGAGGGGTGTAATTTGTTTTTGTGTCTCTGCCCATTGATTGTGTGGTAGGTCTGGCATACCTTTTGACCTTGGTAGAGTGTGAAAATGGAACCTATAGCCTTGGGATACAATGTTCAGGACCCATTTGTCTTGGGTAATCCTTTGCCAATTTGATGAAAAAGTGCTATTTTTCCCCTTAAGGGGGCTGCCAAAAGAAAAGTGCTTGGATCTGGTAGAGGAAAGTCATTGGGACTGTTTCCTGAAAGGTTGTGATTTGTCTTCTCCGCATTTGGAGGTAGGAGCACCCCATTGTTTAGGTCTGTATGAACCTTGGGGCTGAGATCTGCCTCTTTGTGGTCTGTCTGAGGTTGGAAAGGACCAATTTTTAGAAGACCAGTTTCTGTTAAACCTGGGTGGTGGCTGTACCTGTAAGAAATCCTTGACTGTCTGCATGGATTTTGCTTTATCCTTCATTTTTTTCAACACCTCTTCTGCTTTAGAACCAAACAAAGTATCATGCTGTAATGGTGCATCTAATAATTTTGCTTAAACATGATCAGGCAGATTTTGTTCTTTTAACCAAGCATGCCTTCTAATAACAGAACCTGTAACAGCGGCCCTGCAAGAGGCCTCCAGAGAATCATAGCCACATTGCAAAGTATGCTTTCCCACTTGTTCAGCTGCATGCAATAAATCCTGCAATTCCTTGTTCTCTGAACATTCAGTATTTGTCAACATTTTCTGTTTAAGCAGTGACATTAAATATTGCTGATATTTAAGCATATGAAACTGACAATTTAAAGCCCTTACGGCCAGGGCTGCAGAAGTGTAGACTTTTTTCCCCCATCTGTCTAGAGACCTGGAATCCCTGTCAGAGGGGACATGGTTTTTTGCAGTGGAAGCTTTAACCCCTTTGGGACCCTGAGATATAGTTTCTGGGTCAGCAGCGGGGTTTTTATACAGGAATTTATGAGAATCTGGGACCCTGTAGTATCTGTCTGGCTTAGCAGGTGCAGCGGGTAAAGAGTCTGGGGATAGGCCGGACTCTGAAAATACATCTACAATGTCTAGAACAGGTGGAATAGCAAGGGTTCTGTGCTGAGGAAGTAGCAGAAAGTCTCTGAGCCTTTTCTTAGATTCAGAATAATCTTGGCTCTCCCAGTGGAAATGTTCCCTCATGGTATGCAGTGTTTCCCCAAAAGAATAATCCTCAGGAGAGGCTGAAGGAATGGATTCTTCAGCATCAGAATCCTCTTAGGGAAGCATGGAGTAATCCTGTTCAGAAGAGGAATCAGAGGAAATAGAAAGCTGTTCAGAAGAATCATACTCTGTCTCTTGCCTAGGCCTCTTATCAGGAGGGAGATGAGGGCCCCTGATCAAAGTAATTAGGTCTTCGGCCATTTTAAGCATCTGTTTTTTAGGCATGGAAGTGAGTAGGAGAATGCTGTACTCGTTTCTTTGTCTTTAGTGCTGCTTTAGTCTTTGAAGCTGAAGATGGCTTAATATATAGTTGTGTAGGTCTGAAGACACCCTCAGAAGCTGATGCCTGCTCAGCGGCTCCGGACCCATCTGAGGGAATGATTTCCAAGTGTCCAATACCTTGAGTATCCAAAGGCCCAGTCGGCTCCACGTGGGAGTCGGAAGCGGCCTGTGGCTCAGAGGTAGAGGGCGCCAGGGACTGCGAAAGCGCCTCACTGAGAACCGGCAACTGGCCTAGCAGAGGCTTCGTCATCGGTTTTGGACCTCGGATGCCTATCTTTTTCCTTATCCTTGTGTTTTTTGTAAACTCCAGTTGTCAGTTGATCCGACGACATTATATAATTAAATCTCCGGCCAAAGTAATGGTATGCAAAATCAAACCAACGCTTGATAGTGCGTTGGTTAAATCTGGCACAAAACCGACAGCTAGCAATGTTATGATCAGGGCCTAGGCAAGGAATACAGTAAGAGTGAAAATCCTTATGAGGTATTTGCTTCCCACAAGAAATACAATTGTTAACTTTTTCCGACATCAGTCTGGAGCAAGAAAAAAAAGTTTCCCCAACGGGGTACTTAGCTTTAATGAAGACTTCGGTTCTGAAATTCGTATTTGAAAATCTCAGGAGTTGGCCGACCGGCACTTGCGAACTGCTTTTGCTTTGGGCACCACGCGGCAAGAAAGACTGAAGAAAATGGCGTTGGCTGCTTCTTTTATACCCCTGGCGCACTGACGTCAGGGAAGAGACGACAGCAACCGACGCCGGACCTAGACTTTGGAATTCTGGCCGACTACGGGTAGCCTGCCGGCGGGATAACCCAAGAGTAATGACTGCAACAGTGAAACACGATGAACATCTTGAACGGTATTCTGAGACAAAAACTTGTCTCTTCTGTTCTGAAGAGCTTTATGGCCAAAAGAAGCACAAGCTTCCATTCAGTTCCCAAGTGTGTTGCTCCTAAACAATAAATACACACTGAATGGGAATCCTGTGGAGGACTTTGTGGCTACACTTTCCACATTTTTGAAATGTTTGTCTTACATCTTTCGAAAGCCTAAATTAAACACAGGAAATTCACTTATAGGTTCGTAGGTGTGTACTAGGCCAACGGCCCTGGAGCCATTACAATCCTAGCCCACAGAAGTGCCCCGGCATCATGCTGCCGTTAGTTCCCAGTGCCTCTATCAAGCAGAGCCACTGGAATGATCCCCGGGGTGAACTTTCTATTGCCCATCCACCCATCCAAGATTTCTCTTGAAAAGGGCCAGTGAGGTGCTCTGCTTGACATGTATGGGAAGTCTATTCCAGAGCATGGGCAGTCTCTGGGTTATGAGCCTATCTCTCCAGCATGTTCTGTTGATTGTGGTAATGAGGTTGAGGCCCCTGGGGCGTGTGGTGTGGAGGGATTGGGATTTCCTTAGGTGTAACATTACTAACAGGGCTGGGTCAGACATGGCTTTGTAAGTCCAGCACAGATCGCCTCTTAATAGACGATATGAGATAGAGAAAAAACTGGAGTTTTTGGAGTCTGTCCCTGTAGGGCATGTGTTTACGGCCTAGGATCCTCTTCTTGAGGTACATTCGTGGCCTTTCCAGCTGCTGCAGATGTTTAGTGAGGCACATGCCAAATTGGGCACTATACTCGATGATTGGTCTAATGAGGGAAAGGTAGAGAGAGAGAGATGATGACCTCTTTCTTCCTAGATGCAAAACCCTTGGTAATGAGATGTGCCACATAGAAGGACTTTCTGACCACAGTGGCAATGTGGTGGCCAAAGGAGAGGTTGCAGTCAACCTGTGTCCCCAGATCTCTTATAATGCCTTCAGTGTTCAGTGGGCTACTATCAATGTGTTAATTTAGTGGGAACTGAGTTTTTCCCCAAAGGGAATGACTATGCATTTTTTGGCATTAAGCTTAAGGCCATGGTTTCGACACCAGTCGCTGGTGTCAGTGAGGCCTTGCTGTAGGATGTCTACATCACTTGGGGAGTTAATAATGGCTCCCAGCTTGCAATCATTGGCGAACTTGGTCAGCCAGAGTCCCTCCGTGTTGGCCTGGACGTCTGAGAAGTAGATGCCAAACTGGAGAGGACCCAGGACAGATTAGTGTGGGACTCCACTCATGACTGGTCGGCAGTCTGACTTGGAGTCTGCTACTTTCACACTGTGGGTTCTATCTGTGAGCCAATTTGCAACCCACCTAGTGATATAGGGGTTGATTGCCTAGCTTGGCGAGTCCATCAATAATTCCTGAGTGGGGAATGGTATCAAAGGCCTTGGCCAGATAGAGGTAGGCTGTGTAAACTGCCTTCCCTCATCCACAGCTCTGGTGACTAACTCAAAGAAGTCAACCAGGTTGAGCAGGCATGATCTACCCTTCACAAAACCAAACTGCATAGGATCTAGAGTTTGGAGAGTCCCTATATCCTTGTTAGTTAGGTCCATGATGATGCGCTCCATAGCTTTACGTATCAGACTTGTCAGGCTAATGGGGAGATAATTCCCAGAGTCTGTAGTCGCTCCCCCTTTATGGAGAGGGATGACTGCAGCAGTGCGCCATTCTGTAGGGACAAAGCCTGAGGTGAGGCTGTGATTGAACAGGGCACACAGGTGTGGTGCCAGTTCACTTTGTAGTTCATGTAGAACACAGTCAGGGATATTGTTGGGTCCCATGGAAGTGGTATTCTTGGCCTTGGATAATGCAGCTTTAACCTATGCTGCAGTAAGGCTGGGTGCCTGGCATTCTTCTGGTATTGTGATTGGTCCTTTAGGGGGGGAGAGAGGGGTAAAGTTGGCACTGAATCTGTCGGCCAGTATGTTGGCAATATCTGTTGGCTCAGTATAGGAGGTGCCATTGTGCAGTAACTCAGAGCAAATCTGGGTATTGCCATGGAGATTCTTGCTATAACTGCAGAAGGCTTCATGGTTATTTTTAGTGTCTGTCGCAATTCTGCCTTCATAGCTAGCTTTAGAGGTTTCGATGAGGGATCTCAACTTTTTTTTTTTTTGAGGCTAATAAGGGAGTTTTTCCAGTCTTGGGACTTCACCTTTTTCTGCAACAGTTTCTTCCTTCTGTTGTAGAGTTTAATGGCAGGGGACCACCAGATTTGCGTCCTTTTTTTTTGGAGGAGAGCGTCTTAGTTCTGTTGAGTATGGCTAGTTCCATGCATTTATGTACATGTTCGTACAGTGCATTGGTGTATGACTCGGTGGTCATGCACCTATTTTCCATTTGCATGTGTGCAGTGAGATTAGTCACTCCTGTTTTTAGGAGCCCAAAGTCAGCTCTGGAGAAGTTTTTCATGGTGGTTACCTTTGCTGGTGGTGTGGGTGAGATGTGGATTCCATGGTAATTAGTTTGCGGTCGGATCTAATCAGGGAAGAATTGACTATTGGTGTTGAACAATGGTTGCCCATGTTAGTAATAACCAGCTCAAGGATGCTGCCTCCTCTAGTGGGGGTAAGAATGAGCTGGTCCAGTGCATTGGAATTAATGAATTCCAGAAAGCGTTGGGCAAGTGTATTAGTGGATGAGTAGTTTTCCCAGTTGATGGAGGGGTAGTTGAAGTCACCCAGTATGAGAGTGTTACATTGGACCCTAATAGTTTCCAGGGTGCTTAGGAACGTGGAATGACAGTCTTGGGACATGGTTGGGGACCTATAGCAGGCTACGACCTGAATCACCGTCTTACCCACTGTTAGTTGTACCTGAAGTATCTCCGATGCGTTATGCTGGGCTACTAGTCTGGAGGTGTGCATATCCTTTACGAATAAGGAGACGCCACTGCCTTTGGAGCTTCGGTCCATTTTCTGGGGCCGGAAGGTGTGGAATGTGTTATAGCCTGGTAGAGCAGGATTGCTTTCTGCTGCTTTAAACCAGGTCTCCGTTACAGCACAAATGTCGATATTCTCTATTTTGAGGAGTACTTCGAGTAAGTGCATCTTGAGATTTAGACTTCTAGCATTGAGCAGAATGACCTTCAGATTGCATTTATTTATAGCTGTTATGGTGGTAATTTGATCTTTGGAACACCACTTAAAAATGGCACTATAGGGTTGGCAACAGCCTTAGCCAGTATCCAAAAACCTAGGGGTGACAGATGCAGGCCATCTCTGGCAAAGCATCGGGGTCTATTAATCATGTCATCCCAAGCAGGCAGATACTGGATCCCCTTAGAATGACACCAGAAACTTAGCCAATTGTTGAAGTCAATCATTTTCTGCTTGTACTGCGGTATCATTCTGGGCGATGGTAGGATGCTGCTCGGTTCTAGGGTCATACCTGCCTGGGCCACATAATCCGAGAGCTCCTCCATGTCTCTTTTCATGTAGTCCAGGGAGGTACGTCTCAAGTCATTCACACCCACATGGACAATGACAGAGTCATACTTGTACTTGTGAAGTGACCCGAGTGCGTGTGTTATGTGTCAGATCCTGGCACCAGACAGGCAGCTAACTGTTACCTTCTCCTTATTCAACCTAGTGAGTGGGACATCAGTGTGCCTCACTATTGTGTCACCTATGATTAGTGTATTGGGCAAGCTGTTTTGCCTTAGGGGCTTAGGTTGAGAGGCACACTGTGTAGGTGAACTATGTGTCTTGTGATTTGTGCTGTGTTGTGGTGATCGAGTGCATTTCTGATTTGGAGGTCTCTGCTGTTTGGGTAGATTTCTATTGAGAGCCTCCGCGAAGGTGGGTGTGTGGTTTGTGTTTTTTTGTCAAAGCTGTGATGGTGGGTGCTCTGGAGGGTTATCTGCTCTGTGTGGTGTGGTGCAGGTGTTGAACTTCTCCTCTTGACCAGCTATTCCGGTCTTGGCTGGAGAGTGCATGTCTTCCAGTTTGGATATATAAGTGCATCTCTCACAAGTCTGAGTGTCAGGAGGTAAGAGGAAAGGGTTGTCTGTGTACATGAGGCAGTTGCTACACTGCCTCAGAATGCCCAAGTTCACCAGGTTAATAGAAGAAAGCACAGGGAACTGACGTTTAGACATGCCAGGAGGGATGGTCATTATTAATAAGTACTGGAGCTGTTTCCT
Source organism: Protopterus annectens (assembly GCF_019279795.1). NCBI lineage: Eukaryota > Metazoa > Chordata > Ceratodontiformes > Protopteridae > Protopterus > Protopterus annectens. The sequence goes on along the minus strand of NC_056728.1, from coordinate 1,304,115,029 downwards.
TATAGGACGTTTAGTGCTGTTAGCACTTGTGTGCTACAATAATTGCTACAAGAAACCAGATGAAGTGCTAGGCGAATAAGCTAGTTAAATGCAACAGAGAAGAGAACAAGCAAGAGCCCAGAAAATGTACTAAGAGTAAACATATCTAGCAAACTTTAAAAAGCTACAGTGATTATTATAACTAAGCTGCTAAATTTTTATGTTTATACACACACATTGCGCACACACATATATTTAGAACATAAAAATAAAACTGTATAATATACACAGTAATGTTTAATTGAAAAAATCACTTATCCAGCAACAGCTAAAAGCCTCTGTGACCATCCAGTTAAAGCAACAAATGCGAACTGATGTAACTGACAGTAGCAAGGGAGTTATGGGTAGGGGAGGAGTCAGAACACAGTTTCCAAAGGGTTGAAGTTGCTGAGGCAGGATCCAAACTGGATCAGATTCCCAAAGGTTGAATCAGATGAAAATGGACAACATCGGATCTCAAATTCTACTTGCCGAATTAATAGATATCACAAAGAAAGTCTTCTACGACTGGTACTTCCAAAGTCCACAGAAGAAGTGGTTTCAAATGGAGGAAGAGTGAGTTTTCTATTTATTTTTTCTATATTTGTTTACCAAGGTTGTGCAGTGATCAAAAAGTACAGTTGTGTACACTTACCATAAATGTAGATGTTCAAGTGTATTCACTGTTGCAGTCATCACACTTGGGTTATCTGCCTTCAGGTAGCCCTCAGTCAGCCCGAATACCAGAGACTTAGTATTTCTGCATCAATTGTTGTCACTCCAAGACTGACGTCAGGTCGTCAGGGGTATAAAAGACCGGTCAAGGCGATACAGTACTTTGATTTCCCTGAGGTCACATGACCGCAGTCGAAACGAGAACAAGTCCGCTGGACAATCTTGGCCCTCCAACAACCAAAGACCCTAAATAAAAATATAAAACAATAAACAAAATACCAACAAACAACCAACCTAAACCAGGGTACAAATACTACATATGTATAGACCATACAATAGATCAGCACACCCAGCAATGTCACTGTCACTCACTCTACACAACCGGAAAAACAAACTGGATAATGCACTTCAACATTCATTGGTAGGTACAAACGCCACTGTAATATGTCAAAGCACACACGCCTGTACAGTAGAGGCACAACCGGTATCCTCCAGCAGGAATCTGCAAAAGATGAATACCACAAAAGGGGGAGCTAAAGCTGTAAAAATGTGAAAAGCAGCAGCATAACCAACTGGAAACAGTATGTACTGAACTCAAGGATAAAAGTGGAAAATGGCCAAGCTGAGAAACAAGGCAAAGAATGCCAAAAATATCCTCAAAGCAGTAGCCTCTCAAGCCTAAGCTGCTGGGGAACTTCCTAGTGTAATGTGGAATACGAGGCAGCATGAACTTCCCCACCATGATGGGAATCACTGGAAGATGGCAATAACCCAAAGCAGCTCAAAGAAATAGTTTGTTTTGACACAGGCTTCTGCCCTGAACTCTTGGCAAAAAGAAACAAATAACTGCAACTGCCTGTGTTGAACTCTAAAGTGTGCAAAAAATAATAACGCAGATTTTGGGGATTTGCATAAAAGTGTAAAAAAATCTTCATTTAGTTTTTTTGAAAGCCTGCTCTGAAAGTAGGCAAAATATAAGTTTTAAGCCAATGCACAAGAATACCTACTTTTAAAGAAGGAAGGGAAGAAAACAAAGATACCCTAGGCTTATTTAAAAAAAAATAAGAAAGGCTCAACTGCCAAAAGGGCAACCTTAAAAAAAACTCTTGCAGCAGAGGTAATAGCCAAAAAAAAAGCAGTCTTCCATGATAAAAAAACAAAAGCCAGTAAGCTCTCTGGCAAAAAGGTAGTAGGTGAGAAGGCTCAGCAACAAAGATGCCAAGCAAAAGCAGAAGTACATGGCTTCGAAAATAAGGTTGCCATTCTAAGAACTTGCTCAGACAATGAGAGAAGCATGGTGAAGAAATTTCACATACAAGGCCAAACAGCGAAAAGCAAACACAGTATTAGAAGAGAAGGACAGGAAAAAACTTTTGACTCTAACTCATATTAAGTGCAGTCTGAGCCAAAAATAAATTAACATCACAATCAAACAAGGCTCAAGGTTGCCAAAATCTCGCTAATACAAAAAAAGGACAAACTTTTGTTTGTAGGGGAAGTGGAGGCCAAAAAACAACATTCAAAATATGCCAGGCTGTTAGGTGCAGAGAGTGTTCAAAAACAGCCCAAAAATGGCTGCTTCCCACAGAACAGGTGTGACTGTTTGAAGCAAGGCGTGAGACAGGGTTGAAACAACAGCCTCAGCCATGGGTACCAAAGGTATGAGGCCAATCCAATATGTAGCAAATCATCCTTGGCAGGCTGTGTGGCTCATTAAGCAGCCTGCTGGCTTGTCTCAATCCTAGGCCTGTAGATTGTGGCTGAGCCAAAGGCTTGTCTGGAGGAAGACAGTCCATCCTTGCTCAAATGAAAAGAAGAACCATCCACTTCCAAGAAGATTGATCCATGTTGAGGCTTGTCTTTGGCAGCCTTTGGTAGGATGGAGAAGCAGAAGTGTCTTATGTTGGCAGTTCACAGATCCATGTTGAAAGTAAAAATATCAATGTCTTTACTGAAACTCAAACACTCAAAACATCTTTGCCTGAGTTGGTTTTCTGGCCTTAAGTTCTGATTAAGGAGTGGACTGCTCCCTGGAAGACAAAGTTCTGAAGATTGAGCAGTCTCCCAGGAGAATCATCATAGAGTCTGTTTAGAGGCTTCGCATTGTGTTGAACTGTGTGTGCATGGCAGAAACCACCCTTGTGAGACAGTTTTGTTCTCTGACCTTAGTAACAACTGCCCTGTTCTGCCTTTGCTTGTGGAAGGACTGAATGCTAACATCTCTTTCACATTGATCTGTGTTGGTTGTAGTCTTGCAGTCCACCTCATCGAAATCCTGAGCTCATTCTGAACTGCTGACACTTTAGAAACTCTATCCAATCTGTCTAGTCGAATTGGACTGAGCCTTTGTTGTGGGGCATCTGTCCCACCACCCACCCACCAAAAATTCCTGCATCTGATACAAGGTATTTGCATCACTTCCTGAGGCATTCACACAGAGTCCTTGTCCAAACAGTGATTGGTCCTTCCTCACATGACATTTGGCAGATACCAGTGTCCCACCATTTGATACCACTGGCATCCTGAAATGGCGAATACATGACTCCTAAGTGTCTAAGGCAGGAAGGTGAGTCAGCATGGCTGAGAAGAGAAAGAGACTTTTTCATTAGTCCTTTTTGTTGATGTCCCCAGCAAGGCCATCTGGGATGCTGTATTCAGTCTCCTGATGGCAGTGTCCATGTGGAGAGACTGGACTGTAGACAACACTAAAAGCACTGCTTGCTAGAGCTCACAGAGCACCAGGCATGCAATGCTGAAAGATATGATAAAGATATGTTAGCAGAAGCCCCTTCCAGGCAATCAGAATTAGTCAAAATCCCAATAATGAGGGAGGGCTTATCATTTTAAGAAAAAGAGGGAATTTTCAATAGCCCAAATAGAACTTTCTCTGTAGCACTTGCGCAGTGTAGAAGCCAGTCTGTGGAGAGATAAAGATATAGGAAGAGCCATGCAGCTCAGATAGATCCTTTCCAGCAAACAAGTAAACTGAAGAGCTAAGAAGATAAGAGATAACAAGATGAGCCCCAGCCAGCTTAAATCCAATGATAGAGGTCCAAAGATGCTAAAGCGTCAACATTTTGAACTTGGGAATGTCCAGATAAGTTTGAGATTGGAGATGTCCCAAAATCAGTCTCCACGTGATCCCTTTGCGAGGTTGCTAGAAACAGAGCGAGAATAATATCCTAGGCCTGAATGGCGAATAATAGGGACTGAAGGGCCCCTTTGGTGAGTAGAAGCTGAGTTGCCCCTGGTTGGAGTAACAGAGAAATTTGCTTGTGAGCCTCTAGCCTTTGAAAAGGAAAGAAAAGCATGAGATAAAACTGTAAAATCCGGTGGGAGTATATAACCAACCCATGTCTAAAATGTCCAAAAACCAGAATTTTCTTTGAAAAGTGCCAACCTTCCTCCAAAAGGTGCTGCCAGGACATGAAAGGCTCTGCAGCTGAAAAGGGGGCATTGTGTGTCTTTCACAAAGGACTGACCCTTCTCTCACCCTGAGAAGGTGCAGCCAAGAACCCTGAGAGCTGAAGAACTCCTGCTGCCCTCTACCGCAAGACTATCTGCCCCTGAACTGGGAATCATATAAGAAGGATACATCCACCTAATTAGTAGGCCAATTTGCACTAAACTTTGGAGGCTGAACCTGCAAAAAAACTTTTCCATACCTTAGACTTATCCTTTATTTGTCTTCCTCAGCTCTTAGTTGTGTCAAAAAACTTTTCAAAACACAGCATCACAGATTAAAAATCCTTGCTTTAACTTGGTCAGATAAATTCTGAACTAAATTTAACATGCTCAGGTAAGCCAGAACTGACCCAGTGGCAGCAGGCAGATACACTGACACCCTGGGCCTCAAGCAAATTGCCACCCAGCTGCAAAACCACCTTCACAGAACTGACAGAAACATAATGCAAATCTTGCACAAATGTACAAAATCAAACCAGCGCAAGAATCTCGCTTAGCCGACCTTGCAGGTGAATTGGACTAAAATTGGCATTTTAACATGAAACTGCAACCAAAAGCCCCCATATAGCTAGAAGAAGAACATACAACTTTCTTTTTTCCCCATAGCTTCCCTGGCCATCAGAATTTGTCTTTTCTTGTCGTTCTTGGGAACCGGATTCTCTTGACAGGAGTCGGCCCCTGACTAACAGTTTCTGGTCTGAAGTAGGAACTCTTAAAAGAGCTTCATGCACCCTGGGCACCCTATATATCTTATAACAGCAGGGTAAGGAGCAAGAATCAGGATTAAGTGAAGCCTCTGCAAAAACATCTTCCACCACATCTAAAACAGGAGGTAGCACCACATCTAAAATTAAGGGGGTAAAACAAAACACCCTAAGCCTTGGTAAAACAAAAATGAGATCAGCCTTGGCCTGGAATTGAAACCCTCCTGGCCTTAGAAAAAAAATTTTCAAAGAGAAAAAATCCTCAGGAGGGAAAAAGAAGAAGAAGGATCATCCACAGAAGGAGAAGAAGAATCCACCCTATAAGAGGCAAGTCAAGAGGAGACCACTCGAAACATCCTAAGAAGCCAAAAAACCCTCCTGGTTCCCTTCTAGGTCTAGTCATCTTTTCAGGGAGGGGGCACCCCTCTCTAATCAAGAATCTTCAATCTTCTTCCATCAGCATATGCAGCTGCTTGGCCATCCTAAAACCTGAACACCTTAGGGGGTGACACCAACTGAAGCTAAACCTGCCCTGCCCCCTGGAGAAGCCTTGTCCAGAGAAGGAGAGGGCCTAACCAGAAGGAGGAAGGAGTAACCTGAGAAGCCCCTTCAGCCTGACCTGAACCCTGACCAGCTCCACCTGGAGCTAACATCCTCTCTCCCCAAAGTCTCCAAAGAAATTCCCGAGAAAACCACCGCCCACACCACCTCTCCGACAGAACCGGCCCGTACAGACGGTCTTCTTCAGGCCCAGTTCTTCCAGCCTGTCCTTACTGCTTTTGTCCTTGGGGCGAGCCCGTCGGCGCCTTTATAATTGCGGCATTGCAAATTAGTCCCAAGACAATCCAACAACAAATCCACCCTCTCTTTTTCTTTATAGTGCGTTAGATTAACGCACCAACAGCGACAACAACTGCGCAGTAACAAGTGGCACAACAACAAATACACAAGTATGAATAATCTCTATCTGTATCTGTTTCCCCCGCAAAAATGCAATTCACTTTTTCACATCATCCAAATAACTGACAGCAAAAAAAAAAAAAAAAATAAACGGGCGGGTTAGCCAAACTTTTGACTCTTCTGAAAAACTTCAAAAACGAAAATCTCAAGAAAAACGCACGCACTTGCAATGTGCTGCTTCTGCCGCTTCCACATGCAAAGAAAAAGACAATGACGCTGGTCATCATGCGTCCATTTGCCCTGATCCTGATGTCAGTCAGTCAAATGACGACGACGCTAGCCTCATACTTACTTTATCGGGCGGACCGAGACGAGGACAGCGGACTACCCAAGTGTAAGGACTGCAGCAATGTGAGATGAAGAACATCAGGCAGCCAACCCCATTACGTCAGTTTTTCTTACCCCAAAATGTCAGGAGCCCCCCAAATAGGGAGGTAAGTTATGGTAGGTAAAAAAAATAACAGTAAAAAGTAAATACCAATATCAATACCCCCTGAAAGGGGGGGGTGAGTAAAAGACAGATAAGAGAGAGAGACAAGCGGGCTGGAGGGTGGGAAATCAGGACTGCAACAGTAAATACACTCTAACATCTACATTTATGGTAAGTGTACACAACTGTACTATGTTCTTTGTGTTTCACTGTTGCAGTCATCAGACTTGGGTAGATTCCCAAAGCTGAAGAAGGGTGGAGGCAGTCAAGAAGGATTGGGGCTGGCTTGTATGCCCTGCAGGACTACTGTTGCAAAACGCGCCCTGGATTTGGAAAATATAAGCAGGTGGTAATGTTTGGTGAAGGTGTGTACAGAACTCCAGGTAGCAACTTCCAGGATGTCCCTGGTAGGGACTCCCCTGAGGAATGCTGTAGAGGTAGAAGTTGCCCTAGTGGAATGTGTTCTGACCCCCTGAGGGGTTGGTTTCCCATGGTCCTTGTAGCAGAAATGGATGCAGTGTGCTATCCATTTAGAAATTGTTTGTTTTGAAATGGTCTTGCCCTCTGCCCCAGTGCAAAGCTGACTAGTAAATGGTCAGATTTCCTGAAGGGTTTAGTCCTGTCAACGTAGAATCTGAGCTGCCTGTGCACATCCAAGGAGTGCAGGATCATTTCCCCTTTATTTTGAAGATTAGGGAAGAAAGTTGGCAAATGAACAGAGTGGTCGAGAGCCACGCTGGATATCACTTTAGGCATAAAGGAAGGGTTAGTTCTGATGGGAAACCCTGTCAGCATGGAAAATAATGAAGGGTTCCACAGCCATAAGTACTTGTAGCTCAGACACTCTTCTACCTGAAGTGATGGCCAGAAGCAAGGCTGTTTTCCAAGAGTAGAATTTTAACTCTGCTGACACTGCAGGCTCAAAATGGGGTAGCATGAGCTTTTCTAGTACAAAGTTAAGGTCCCAAGCAGGGGGTGGGTGCTCTCCTTGGCGGCCTTAAGTTGTTAGCCCTTCTCAGGAATTGCTTGATAAGAGGGTGACAAAAAAGAGGTGGCTTAGTGCTGTAATGAGCCGAAATGGCAGAGGCATGATTCTTAGTGGAGGAGAAGGATAGGCCTTTGTGGAATAAATCTGCTAAGTAATCCAGGATCAGAAGCAGGGAGGGCAGATTTGTGTCCTCTCCTTTAGACTGAATCCAGGAGCAGTACCTTTTCCACTTATCAGAATAGGATTTCCTTGTACTGGGTCTTATGGCTTCAAGGATGATGTCCAGCGCCTGCTTGCTTAGGGTGGTTACTGGGGGAGAATTCAAGGAATAAACCAAGCTGCAAGATTTAGGGTTTGTAGATGTGGATGCAAGATAACCCAGCCACTGGGGATGCACAAGTCAGTGCATTTCTTTGTGCCGGTCCCAAACCCGGATAAATGAGGAGGGTTGTGTCAGGAAGGGCATCCGGCGTAAAACCTCATCAAATCATTTCATGCAGACACCAATAAATATTTTCATACTGGATCAGTCGAGGCTTGGGTTAACAACGACCATCACCAGTACTGTTAGCCAACAGGGTGCTGGCGGAAATTGGACTACTGTTGGCCGAAGGAGGAGAAGAGGCGGAAGACATGCCCAAAGGCAGGAAGCGAGGAGAAAGGCTAGGACTGTGGTAGTGAGGGTCGGAACTATGAATGTTGGCAGTATGACTGTTATAGGCAGAGAGCTTTCTGATGTGATGGACAGAAGGAAGGTTGGTATATTGTGTGTGCAAGAGACCAGATGGAAGGGGAGTAAGTCTAGGTGTATCGGAGGTGGGTTCAAATTGTTTTATCATGGTGTGGATGGGAGGAGAAATGGCGTAGGAGTTATTCTGAAGGAACAGTATGCTAAGAGTGTTTTGGAGGTGAAAAAGAGTGTCGGATACAGTGATGTTTATGAAGCTGGACATTGATGGTGTAACGATGAATGTTGTTAGTGCATATGCTCCACAAGTTGGGTGTGCAATGGATGAGAAAGAAAAATATTGGAGTGAATTGGGTGAAGTGGTGATGACTGTACCCACGGGTGAGAGAGTGGTGATTGGAGTAGATTTCAATTGGCATGTTGGTGAAGGGAACAGAGGGGATGAGGAAGTGATGGGTAGGTATGGTGTTAAACAAAGGAATGCAGAAGGTCAGATGGTAGTGGATTTTGCGAAAAGGATGGACATGGCTGTGGTGAATACGTATTTTAACAAGAGGGAGGAGCATAGGGTGACATACAAGAGTGGAGGAAGATGCACACAGGTGGATTATATCTTATGTAGGAGGGCCAGTTTGAAGGAGATTGGAGACTATAAAGTGGTGACCGGAGAAAGTGTAGTTAAGCAGCATAGGATGATGGTTTGTAGGATGATGTTGGTGATCAAGAAGAGGAGGAGGAGTGTGAGGGCAGCACCAAGGATCAAATGGTGGAAATTGAAAAAGGGTAATTGTGAAGTGGAGTTCAGGGATGAGTTAAGACAGGCACTGGGTGGCAGTGAAGAGTTACCAAATAGCTGGGTAACTACAGCAGAACTAGAAAGGTGCTTGGTTTCACATCTGGACAGAGGAAGGACAACAAGGAGACATAGTGGTGGAATGAGGAAGTACAGGAGAGTATACAGAGAAAGAGGTTGCCAAAGAAGAAGTGGGATTGTCAGAGAGATAAAGAAAGTAGACAGGAGTATAAGGAGATGAGGTGCATGGCAAAGAGAGAGGTGGCGGAGGCTAAGGATAAGGCATATGAAGAGTTGTATGAAAGGTTGGACACTAAGGAGGGAGAAAAGGACCTGTACCGATTGGCTAGACAGAGGGACTGAGCTAGGAAAGATGTGCAGCAGGTAAAGGTGATAAAGGATAATGAGGGAAACATACTCACAAGCGAGGAGAGTGTGTTGAGGAGATGGAAAGAGTACTTTGAGGAGTTGATGAATGAAGAGAATGAGAGGGAGAGAAGGTTGGACGATATAGGGATAGTGAATCATGACGTACAATGGATTAGCAAGGAGGAAGTAAGGATAGCTATGAAGAGAATGAAGAATGGAAAGACTGTTGGCCCAGATGACATACCTGTGGAAGCATGGAGGTGTTTAGGTGAAATGGCAGTGGAGTTTTTAACCAGATTGTTTAATGAAATCTTGGAAAGTGAGAGGATGCCTGAGGAATGGAGAAAAAGTGTTTTGGTACCGATTTTTAAGAATAAGGGTGATGTGCAGAGCTGTAGTAACTACAGAGGGATTAAATTGATCAGTCACAGCATGAAGTTATGGGAAAGAGTAGTGGAAGCAAGGTTAAGAAGGGACGTGATGATTATTGATCAGCAGTATGGTTTCATGCTGGGAAAGAGCACTACAGATGCGATGTTTGCTCTGAGAGTGTTGATGGAGAAGTACAGAGAATGTCAGAAGGAGTTGCATTGTGTTTTTGTAGACTTAGAGAAAGCATATGACAGGGTGCCTAGAGAGGAGTTGTGGTATTGTAGGAGGAAGTCAGCAGTGTCAGAGAAGTATGTAAGAGTGGTACAGGATATGTATGAGGGTTGTGTGACAGCGGTGAGGTCTGCGGTGGGAGTGACGAATGTGTTTAAGGTGGAGGTGGGGTTACATCAAGGATCAGCTCAGAGCCCTTTCTTATTTGCAATGGTGATGGACATGTTGACAGACGAGATCAGACAGGAGTCACCGTGGACTATGATGTTTGCAGATGACATTGTGATCTGTAGTGAGAGTAGGGAACAGGTGGAGGAGACCCTGGAGAGATGGAGATATGCTCTAGAGAGAACAGGAATGAAGGTCAGCAGGACTAAAACAGAATATATGTGTGTGAATGAGAGGGAGGATAGAGGAATGGTGAGGATGCAAGGAGTAGAGGTGGCGAAGGTGGATGAGTTTAAATACTTGGGGTTAATAGTTTAGAGTAACGGTGAGTGTGGAAGAGAGGTGAAGAAGAGAGTACAGCCAGGATGGAGTGGGTGGAGAAGAGTGTCAGGAGTGATTTGTGACAGACGAGTACCTGTAAGAGTGAAAGGGAAGGTCTACAAGAGGGTAGTGAGACCAGCTATGTTACATGGGTTGGAGACAGTGGCATTGACAAAAAGGCAGGAGTTTGAGATGGATGTAGCAGAATTAAAGATGTTAAGATTTGCAATGGGTGTGACGAGGGTGGACAGGATTAGGAATAAGTATATTAGAGGGTCAGCCCAGGTTGGAAGGTTTGGAGACAAAGCCAGAGAGGCACGATTACGTTGGTTTGGACATGTGCTGAGGAGGGATGCTGAGTACATTGGGAAAAAAAAGCTAAGGATGAAGCTACCAGGTAACAGGAAAAGAGGAATGCCTAAGATAAGGTTTATGGATGTGGTGAGAGAGGACATGCAAGTAGTTGGTGTGACAGAGCAAGATGCAGAGGACAGGAAGAAATAGAAACGGGTGATCTGCTGTGGCAACCCCTAATGGGAACATCCAAAAGAAGAAGATGATGATGATGATGAGATGTGGATGCAAGATCTGTCCCCCTGCTGAGACAGCAGGGTTGGGTTTTGGTGTAGGTTCCAGGGTGGCCACTGGTGACAGGCTGCACAGGAGTGGGTACCAGTGCTGGTGTGGCCAGTCTGGGGCAATCAGAACTGTCCTCGGTCTGTCCTGTCTTACCTTGAGCAATACTCCTGAGAGAAGGGGCAGAGGGGGAAAGGCATAGATTGAGAGATTTACCCACTGGAAGGACAGGGCATCCACTTTCCAGGCCCTGCTGTGAGGTGCCCTGGTGTAGAATTTGCTGAGCTGGTGATTGCAGGGGGAGGCAAAGAGATCCACCTCTGGGGTCCCCCATTTCTGAATCAGAAGGTTGAAGGTGCTGGGCTCTAATTACCACTCGTGTGGGTCTAGGAGATTTCTGCTCAAGTCATCGGCCAGTGAGTTTTGTTTGCCTGGCAGGAACTGAGCTTGCAAATGGACCTGCATGTCCAAGGCCGTGTTCCACAGGGCCATGGCTAGCCTGCAGAGTGGGTAAGAGTGGGTTCCCCCCTGCCTGTTGACGTACCACATAACTGTGGTTTTGTCTGTTTTTATAAGCAGGTGTCCTGGAGAGAGTAGGGATCTGAAGGCTGTTAAAGCGTGCTGCACTGTTAGCATCTCTTTTTGGTTGATGTGCAGGTGAATTTGACTTGGGCTCCAGTGTCCCTGAATGCACTTGCTGTCCATGTGTGCCCCCAGGTATAGTCTGAAGCATCTGTGGTAAGGGTCTGGGTGGCGTAGGGTTGAGTAAAGGGCAGTCCATTGTTGTGGTTGCATGCTTCTGCCCACCAAAGGAACTCTGTCCTTAGGGTATAATAGGAATGACTGTTTCCAGGTCCTGAGAATGTTGGCACCAAAGACTTTTTAAGTACCATTGAAGTTTCCTCATATGCAATCTTGCATATGTAATTAGCAGTATTCATGAGGCCAAGAACCCTAGAGTCTGCAGTATTTTTCTTGTGGATATCTGTGTTCTGGTGGCCGTTTGTCTGAAGTAGGCTGTCAGATATACTTGTTTTTCCTGAAGTGAGGAATGCCATCTGGGATGTTGTGCCCAAGTTTGCTCCCAGGAATACAATCTTTTGACTGGGTACCAGTTTTGATTGCTTTTTGTTGATGGTGTATGCTTTTTGTTGATGGTGTACCCCTGGGAAGTGGGAAGGTTTTTCACAAATGTCAGGTGCTGCAACAGCAATTCCTGTCTACCTGAATCAGGCAGTCATCCAAGTATGGGTATATTTGGATATTTCTCTACCTGCAGTATGCAATGGCTGGAGCCAGGCATTTTGTGAATACTCTGGGCGCAGTAGATAAGCCAAAGGGAAGTGCAGAGAACTGAGAGTGCATAGATCCAGCCCTGAAATGAAGATACTTCCTACATGACTCCCTTATAGGGGATGTGCAGATAAGCTTCTTTTAGATCTAGGGTGACTAACCAGGCATCCTTGGCTAGCATAGGCAGATGTTGTTGCAGGGTAAGCATTTTGAATTTTAGTACCACCAGGAAGGTGTTGAGAATAGAAATATCCAGGATTGGGCGCCAAGAGCCCTCTTTTCCGGGTACAAGGAAGAGTCAGGAATAGAATCCTTGACCTATCTGTTCCACTGGAACCTGCTGAATAGTCCTGATGGATAGCAGGGATAGAACTTAGTTTTGAGCCTCTGCTCACTGGTTTGGAGGAAGGTCTGGAAACCCTCCTGGGGTTGGTAGTGAGTGGAAGTAAAATTTGTACTGCTGGGATACAATGTTGAGGACCCATCGGTCTTGTGTGATGGACATCCAGTTCTTTGCATGAAGGGCAAGTTTTCTTCCTAGGGGCACAAGCAATTGGGCAGAGGTGGGGAGTGGGGTAGAGAAGGAGGTGGCTTACCACTCCCTGTTTTGGGGGTGGGGGACACTCCATTGCTTAGATCTCTGCATACCCAGAGACTGTTGTCTGGGTGGTCAGTTTCCTCTGGGTCTGGCTTGAGATGGCCTGAAGGCTGCTGGAAGGGACCAGTGTTTGGAAGGGGAATGCCTACTGAATCTAGGGGGTTGCACTTGTAAGAATTATTTAATAGTCTGCATAGACTTAGCTTTCTCTTACATCTTTTTAAGCAACTCTTCTGCTTTGGTGCCAAACAAACTGCCCTTGTTCAAAGGCGCATCTAGTAACTTAGATTTGACATGGTCTGGCAAGATCTGCTCCTTGAGCCAAGCATGTCTTCTCAGTACAGAACCGGTGACTGCTGCCCTGCAAGATGCTTCTAGGGTGTCAAAGCCACACTGCAAGATATGCTTACTGACTTGGCTTGCAGAGTGCATAAGCTCCTGCAATTCCTTATTTTCTGCAGTCTGCAAAGGTTGTCACTTTTTGTTTAATAAGTTTCATAATATGTTGCTGGTACTTCAGCATGTGAAACTGACAATTCAATGCCCTAATAGCAAGAGTAGCAGAGGTATATACTACCCCATCTGCCCAAAGCTCTGGAATCCCTGTCTGAAGGGGTGGGATTCTTGGCTGTAGTTGCCTTGATACCTTTAGAACCCTGGGAAATGATCTTTGGGTCAGCAGTAGGACTCTTGCGAAGAAATTTGTGAGTGTCAGGTACTCTGTAGTACCAGTCTGGTTTCCTAGGGGCAGGAGGTAAAGTATCAGGAGTAAGACTGGATTCCATAAAAACATCACCAACAACCTCCAGGACAGGGGGTATTGCTAAAGGCCTGTGCTGCGGAAAATCTTGCAATTCTCTTAGTCTCTTTTTGGACTGAGGATAGTCTTGGCATTCCCAGTGGAAATATTCACGTAATGTATGTAAGGTTTCACCAAAAGAGAAATCCTCCAGTGGGGAGGCAGAGGGAATGGATTCTTCTGCATCTGAATCCTCATAAGATAAGGGAATGTCTTCATAATCAGAAACCTCACAGTCATCAGACTCCTGGTCTGTTGAAGCTACAGGGGACTGGTCTCTTTTCCTCTTAGCAGGGGAAGGCTGACTTCCCCTAATCAGTGTAATAAGGTATTATGCCATTCTAAGCATTTGTCGTTGTGGCATGGGAGGAGTTGCATGCGTTTTGGTCGTCGGTTTTCTAGGTGTAGTGTGTACTCTTGGCCTAAGAAACTCAGTTGTTTTAGATAAAAAGGAAGTCATCAGTTTGAGTTGAACATCGGTAGTGCGAAGAACTGCCTCAGAAGCCGGTGCCTGCACAGTGGCTTTGGACCCATCCAAGGTAGAGACATCCGCGGGTTCCATAGTCGAAGAAGAGTCCCAAGGCATACCGGACACCGAATGGGTCTCGGTAGAGGCCTGCGAATCAATAGAAGCGGGCATCAGGGGCTGTGAAAGCACCTCGCTGAGTACCGGCGAACTGATGACTAACTTAACGGAAGCGTCGTCAGCAGTTTTGGACCTATGCGGTCTGTCTCTGTCTTTATCCTTATGTTTTTTCAAAATATCGGTAGTTGGATGGCTTACCAAAGCCATTTCAGAATACGGAGATTGAGAGTGAAAAAATGTAGCGACAATGGGAGCCTGACGCCGAATGGTTCGGATGTTGAACAAGGCACAAAACCGACAGCGAGGTACGTCGTGGTCTGGGCCTAAACAGGTGACACAGTAAGAATGAAAATCTCTGTGTGGTATTTGTTTTCCACATGCAAGACAATTGTTAACTTTTTCTGACATTGGTTAGAGCAAGAAAAAAGTATCCCCAACGGAATACTTAGTTTAAAAGACTTCAGGATTATTCAATTCGTAAATGGAAATTCAGGTAGCGGCTGACCGGCACTTGCGAACTGCTTCTGCTTTGGGCTCCTCGGCAAGAAAGACTGATGTAATGGCATCAGCTGCCTGTTTTTATACCTCTGATGACCTGACGTCAGTCTTGGAACGACAGCAACCGACGCAGAAATACTAAGTCTCTGGTATTTGGGCCAACTAGGGCTACCTGCAGGCAGATAACCCAAGTGTGATGACTGCAACAGTGAAACATGAAGAACATCTGACCATTTTCAGCATGGGTAAAATCAATTCACAACAGACACTCAGAATGTATTGAAATAGAGAACAACATGCAATATAAAAAACAGTACATAAAAAAACTTACTACAGAAGTACAGTTGTGTATGATCTTACCATAACAGTAGATGCCCTCCTTCATACTGCTGTAGTATTCTTTACTCTTGAGATATCCTGCCAAGGACAGCCTAATGTCAGGATAGTATTCCAAAGCCTTTACACCTTCCAGGTGGTGTATGTCAGAAGCATGTCCTACTCGTAAGGTGTAAGATACATATGTAATGTGCGGATGTCTAATCCTCAGAACTGAAGTGCCGAGGAGAATCAGAGCAACCCCAGAGAAGACATTAACATGCACATCCAAGAAGGGAATAAGCAGAAAAGGATGGAAGAAAAACCCTTGGGTCAGAAAGAGGGCAACAGAAAGTAAAAGGGGCAGAGGGAGGGACAGAATACTGCCACAGTGAGAAGTAGGACATCTACTGTTGCGCTAAGATCTTACACAACTGTACTATGTCCAGACTTATCACTGCCACAGTATTCTTTACTGTTAGAGAGTATAAAAGCTACTGGACAGTATGGGAGAAGGAAGGAGGAGAAGAGCCCTCCACAAACTCATGAAGAATGGCCCTGGCAAATTCTGTCCTAGTCCTGGAAATGGCATCCAACTTGTAATGGCTGTTAAATGTGTGAACAGAAAACCAAGAAGGAGCTAGCAAGATGGATCTAGTATCCAGACGCTTAAACAAAAGCACCAGAACAGACCACTGACCTTGTAGAATGAGTACCAAAAGAAATAGTTAGCTGCTTGCCATGAAAAGACCAGCAAAAATAAATTGCCTTAGAAATCCAGGAGGAGATGGTTTGCTTAAATACTGCAAAACCCAATTTCCTAGCATGAAAGGAAGCAAAAAGTTGCACATCACATGAAAAATAAGGAAGATGAATGGACTGATTCAAGGATAAATCATTAATCACCTTGGACATAAAAGAAGAACTGGTATGAAGAGATGCCCTGTCCTTGTGAAAAAGCAAAAAAGGGGGATCCATACTAGTGCTTGAAGTTCAGAGACCCCCCTTGGTAGAAGTAAGCACAACCAGCAATACAGTCTTCCAAGCACAATGCTGCAGGGAAGAAAAAGCAAACTTAAAAGGGGACTGAGTCAAATTTTCAACAAAATAATTAAGGTTCCAAGGAGGGGGTAAGCTTTCTTAAAGGCCTGATAAGGAGGACACCTTTTAGAAATTGTTTGACTTTAAAACTAGAAGTGAAAGGTGGATTCAGAGGCAGACAGGCAGAAATAGCTGATAAATATACTAGCGGTATACACCAAGCCAGAATCGAGCAACTCACACAAATAAGAAAGGACTGTTGGGAACCCTCAAAGAAATAGGTTTCAGGTCATAGTTAAGACACCCAATAGAAAATCACTTCCATTTAGTCATATAGGATTTTCTAGTAGGGGATTTTCTGGCCTCTTGCAAAATCTGACATGTCCTGAGAAAACTAGTGCCTGAAAGGAATCAAAATCCTATCACCCAAAGTGTCTGCTGAAGTGTGTACAAGTGAAGGTGAATGAGAGACCTCTAGTCTTGTATGAGAAGTTCCATCCTGTGAGTAACTTGTGATAACTGCCCCTGGCCAGGTGATATAGAAGGGGGAACCAATGCTATCTGAGCCAAAAGAAAGTCACCAGCAAGATTTTGGAAGTGTTCCACATGATCCTGTGCACAGCCTCTGGTAGAAGTGGACAGGTGTACAGAAACATCCCCTTCCAAGAAAAAGACCTGGCATCCACTTTCCAAACCAGAGGACTTGGCACTCTAGAACAGAACTGAGAAAGTTGCCTGTTCAGAGAGGAGGCTGAAAGCTCTACTCGAGCAGTACCACACCGATGTACAATGTCCAGAAACACTTCCCTGTGAACCATACATTTATAAGGATTTGGTCTGGACCTGCTCAGAGTCTACCACTAGACTGTGCTCTGAAGGGATGTAAACCACCTGCAGAACCAAGTGATGTCAGACTGCAAAATCCCAAGCCTTAAGAACCAAGCTGTAGAGAAGGTAAGATTTTGTGCCCCCATGATTGTTGATGTACCACATGGCTGTGGTATTGTCTGTAAAAACCTTTAGAGGACCTGGAAGCCAAACTGAATGAAAAGCCTGGAGAGCTAAGAGTAGAGCCCTCATCTCTTAGATGTTGACATGGTCTGTCATCTGTTGAGGGAAACTCCCTAACGGTGATCAGAAGCATCCGTGTACAGCACCTGAGTAGGGGGAAGAACCTGAAAAGGCAAACCTGGACTTAGGGAAATCTGATGACTCCATTGGTTGAGATACAGCTTGAGACAGGGTAAGACAGGGACTGGATACTCCAGAGGGTGGAAGTGCTGGAGCCAAACAGTCTTGAAATACCACTGAAATTTCCTCAAGTGGAGTTTGGCCACAGGAACCATAGGAATGGTAGTTACCATGTGCCTCAGGGCTTGGCGAAATTCCCTTGTGGAAAGGACTGGAAGAAAAGAATGGAAATAAAGAGAGGACCTTGGGAGGCAAGCCAACATTGAGATGGTCTGAATCCTGTAACCTAAAAACACCAGGCCTCAGAGTGAGTCAACACAGATTTAAGACAGAGTGAACCCCACACTGCACAGAAGCATAGTGAAGTGTAAATTTGAAGCAGGAGCTGTTGAGAGTGAGCTTGAATTAGGTAATCTAAATAAAGGAATATATGAATTCCCTGAAGTCAGCAGAAGGTTACCACAGGGGCCAGACAAATACCCTTGGAGCTGTAGAAAGGCAAAGAGAACGGACACTGACAGAAGAAACCAAGAACTGGAAAATCTTCCTGAAGAGAGGGTGAACAGGAATATGGATGCAAGTGCCTTTAAATCCAGAGATACCAGAAACGCTTCAGAAAGCAACAGAGGGAAAAGTGTCTGAAGAGACAATATCCTAAAGGAAGGGATCTTGAGAAAGAAGTTGACAAAGGATAGGTCTAGGGTTGGTCTCCATGAACCTCCTTCCTGAGAACCAGAAACATTCTGGAATAAAAACCTGCTCCATGATGAGACAAGAGAACAAGTTGGCTGGTTCCCTGTTCCACCATGTCCCACAAAACCAAAGAAAAATGAGAAAGCTGGAAAGGAGACGGCTAAGGAAGGCCAGATAATGGGGGAAGGGACTTCCAAGCCATAAAATAACAGTGTTAGATGACAGACAGAACCCAGACATCTGTGATTATCTTTTACCATAAATGAAAAGAAAGAGAGTTAACATGACGGACAGAGGAATCTGGCTGAGGGGGAAGGTGAGGCCAGATAGCAGACAGGGGCAGATTTGTCAGGAAAAGAAGGTTTTTTTTTGCCTCTGGAAATCGGTTTGCCTGGGAAAATCTACTTAGTAACAATCTTGGTCCTAGTAGGTTGTCTAGGCTACCTATAGATAAAATATTTTGATGGGTAGTTCCTCTGGAACTTAGGGACAGGGGAAACAAAAAATTCCTTCAGGTCTTTTGTAACTTCACCTTTATCCTGAAAGATTTTAAGCAATTCTGCAGCAGCAGTGCCAAAAAGATTCTGGTTGTCTAATTGAAAATATAAAAGTAATATACTCAGCATATCTACGCACCTGTACAGTCTGTTTTTCTCCTCCCTCAGCGAATGGGTCTTGGATCTGACCTCTGATCCGGCTTTGGCTATTTTGTTAAACTTAGGCTCCATGGCTCAAGCCCCTCCCCTTAATCACAATCCTCGTTTCTCCCGAATTACTTCATATTGAGTTTGCTCTTCAGTAAGCTAACCAATATATGTCAAAGGATACCCAGCCATTAGTATATTCTAAATTATTTATTTTACATTTGTTTACTGGGATAGTCCAACTGGGTGGTTAACCTATTTTCAGCAGAGGCCCAGGGGAAAAACCCCAAGTTACATTCAAACCATAATATCTTTAAAATACAGACATGTGAAATCACAGTTATGGTAAAAGATAGCAAATAAGAGAGAATGTAATCACTGATTAAAAAAAACTAACAAGTTAAACATTAAAAGAAAAAAATTCAGACTTAGTACACAGTATAAGAACAAAACAAATATAGAACAGATATGTCCAAGACTTTATAAGGTATCAGTTAATATTTTATAAAACAAAACAAACAAAAAAAAAACCCGCTAGGTCCCATGGCTAGAGAGTAGTCAAGGACATGTTAAAAGATAGCATTATATTGTGTAGAAATTATTGAAAATAAAAAATCTTATTAGATGGTATCTTAATAAATTTGTGTCAGTGTATAAAAGAAGACAAAAAAAAAGAACCCCCCCCCCCAAGGTAATGAGTAAGTAAATTAAGTTGTATATTGGCTACAGCAGAAAGAAAAGGAAGGACACAGACCCTGAGAAGGTATTGGAAAGCTCCTTGATTAATTCCCAAGAAACTACTTGAGTGACTGGTGACCACATCCAAATGCTGAAGTGCTAAACGAGATTAGAGGTAACTCAGAAGACAGCATTACGAGTAAGGGAAGGAGCTCGAGCTACAGTGCCCAAGTCTAACAAAGGGGCCGAAGTTGGATCCAAGACCCATCAGTTGAGGAACAGATGCAAGAGACAACAGCAGATTTAAAAGTTTTGCCTTAATGTCCTTAGATAAAGCTTTTGCCTTAACATCCTTAGGCAAGGCTTGAAGATGCAACCAATATTGTCTCTTTATGACAGAACCAGATGCAGCTGCCCTAAAAGAGACACAAGAGCTGCATTTCAATTTTAATGGCAGGCTACTTGAGAGACAGAAATAGAAAGGAGGAGCAGAAATGTTACTGTCTGAATCAGGCATATCAGTCAACCTCCCTCCAAAGCTGCGAGAGAAGCCTGAACCTGCTGAGAGGGTCATGTGGGTCTGACAATTAATGGCCCTAAAAGCCAAAATTAGCATAAGGCTAAGCTTTCTACCATACATCTTCGTAGCACTGCTGACCTTGTCAGAAGGTAAAAACTTGGAAGAGGACAGCAGTTTGGATGTGTCATTTGTGGACATGGAAACAGCAGCAGGATCAGAGGAAGGACTTCTTATACAAGTTTTTTTGATCCTCAAGGACGTTACAAAATCTGTCTGGCTTCTTAGGGGCTGGGCGATGATAGTCAGGAGCCTGAAAAGCTGCTATAAAAGTATCCAAAAGGGCAGCTACAACAGGCGGGAACACAGATCTGGGTGAGTCCAGTTGTAAGAGTTCATACTATATCTCTTCTGAACCTCAGAAACCTGCAAATGTTCCTACTTAGTGTTCTATCTTATGGACCACTGTATCTCCAAAAGATAATTCTTCAATGGGACAGTCAGTGGACAAAATCTTCATCAGACCCTAGGCAAGAGGAGGTTCTTTCCAAATGTATTTCCTGTAGTACTGCTATTTGAACTCTGCATTTCTTAACTCGGTACTCTTTTTGCTTATACCTGCCAGACCATTCACATTCTAAGATAATATGGAAATTGCAGCCATTACAAACAGGTTATTATTCCCACCTGTTATATATATGGCAGCTTTTTTAGATGTCTATTTCCAGCTTTTGTGACACATGCACCTAATAGTGTTTGGCAGGTTGATCTTTTATACAGTTATTTCTTGTCCCTTCTATTTGAACCTATCTCACATTTGACAAGACGTTTTGTTTTAATGAAAACTCAAAAACACCCCCAGAATACCCTCATAACCCATTAACTTAATACAAACACACACAACTATGTATATCTTCAAATAATGAAGTTTAACCCTCCTAACAGGAACAACTGTCCCAAACAGGCAGCTGCACACACCAACATCTATCTGACCTAAAGTTAATGTTATCCATGCCAAGATGCATGTTGCCTGCGCTCCTTACTTACAATATTGCTGTCTGTTCTTGTTTTATCTTAATGCCCCTCCTAAATGTGAAAACTAACTTGCACGCTTTCAGTAAACATTAACTTCTAGTCTCAAAAATACCAGTGCTCTGGCTTTTTACTGTCCTATAATCAGCCTGTTTCCACAGAAACACAAAAAATGTAATCCTCAGCTACAGGCTTCTAAACTAATGTTGAATATTTAAAGCTAAAGGAAAATGTTTCATTACATTCAGTGTTTTCTTAGTTGCTTGTTTCTACCAAACGCTTGTTATTGAATTAAGCCAATGGTCTTAATCCATACATTCACATATGCAATAGTAAGAGAAACATATGATCTGTGTACCTTTATACTCCATCTCCCAGCTCAATAACCCAAGATTACAATCTATTAACTTAAACCTGCTTTTGCCCTGCCTTTTTTTCTCTTTTTGCATTGTAATACCTACATTTCTTAATACTGAAAAAGGCATTAGTTTACTTTTAGTATTTTTATCACAGACAACAATATCTGCAAATGCTTTAGTATATAACAATTTACATCATGAAAAGTTTTATAGAAATACTGTTACCAGAAACTGTTACTTACAGTTACCTTTTCCCTTCCTCTTCTCTTCCCCTTACTGTCCTTCCAAATATTAATGACATGATGGGGGGGCAAAAGCCTCTCAGTCCCCCACAAGTTTAACAAAGTCAACAAAAGTCCATTATTTCCACTTTTTCTTATAAAGTCACATTTCAAAAGTGCAATTGATGCTTTGAAATCTCACATTTACTAATTTCCGTGTTGCTGATGTTCTTCCTGTTCATCTACTGTACATCTCCCAGCTCCAGACTTTGGCTCAAATCCAAGGTACTCCTGATTCTTCTAGTCAACTCCTATGCTTTTCTCAGTCTCTCAAGCATTCTACTTGGGAGCACTGGAAAAGATTTCATGGGTAATGTCTCTATATGAGCTTTATTAACAAGAATGAGAAACACAGTCCCCTTCTGCATGATGGCTCACTTTTTGATGAATGAACTTTTGTATTTCCTCCTTGACCTGTTCTACATCAACAAATTACTTTGATCCACCAGGAAAAAAAAAATTCCAACGACAGCTGGATACAGCAGATTGAATCTGCCTCTCTACATTTCCAGACTTCTGGAATAAATGTGCTTCTCTTCTGCCTGGTGTATGGTGAATAATCATTTTCCACAAACACTCTACTGTTTCCAACCTTTAATACTTTGGACTTCTGAAACAGTTGTCGGGATCAACTCTTTCTGCTTGTAGGATTGTATCTTTACTAATACAAGTCTTGGCTGCTTTTTCATGGCCACGTTTGGAGCATACACACAATGTGCCCTTTCAACTACAGTTCTGCTGTGGAATACCAGTCCAGTTAATACAGTCTGTTCCTTCCAGTTTCTCTGGTACAGCAAAAAATTTCAGGATTTCCATGTAAACTCCGATTAGAATTCTACCATTTTTTGTAACATCTCTTCTTGAGCTGTCTCATACTCAGCCAGCCTCCTGTTCATTTTGACCTCTGATTTTTGTAGTTTTATCAGGTCATCTGAATATTTGCTTAAAGCGTCTATTTTATTCCTGCATTCTGTTATGAGTTTATATACTCCTTCAGTGTTTCAATTTTAATCAGCTCTGACCACATTTTGACTTATTTTTTTCCTCTGGAATACAGATAGCCATGTAATGCATCACAGTTGGAGCTTGAACTTCTTTTTGCTTAATAGCTGTAGGACTCTTCCAGGTCAGTGGTTTCTCTTCACTTTTTCAAATTGATTTTCTTTCAGGATCTCTTTGTTTCTGCTTTGCTGGCATCCAGGCAGTGTACTTATTAGCCAGTAACTGAATTTACTAAATATGGCAGAGTTCCACACCCTTATCTCTCGTTTTTTTTCCCCCAAACTTGGACAGCTGAAGTTAAGCTGTTGATCAGTGTGCAGCCATCTTGGAAGTCCCCAATACCTTAAGGATTCTTTACCAGAATCCAACTCTTCATCAGAAGAAACAGAATCCCTTGATGTCTTAGAAGGGATAGAAGACCAGGGAGCAGCAGGGACAGATAATCCTTGTGAGGGTTTGAGGGCCACAAGGGCATTAAAAAAATCCTACATAAAGTCCTGCTACTCTCTGTGAGGATCACTGGCCACAGGAGCCATGTTTGGTTTTCAGTTTCTTTTTTAAAGAAACATCTGCTTTAACAAACCTAAGTGGTTCAGACCCCTGCCTAGAATCATTGAGGGCAACAGGCACCTTTTCCCTATCTAAAATTTGGAGATTCCACTGTCCCCTTCAGATATAAATCAGCCATGGTTCCCCCTCTACATCTGTACCACACGTATGCCCAATTTTGGCAGATGTGCGAGTATGGTAGACAGCTCTGTGCTGGGCCTCCAACTGGGTGGTGGAAATGGAAACTAGTGTCAGCACCAGACTGGCCCCTGGTTCTTCATCTAACTCAAGGAAGACACCTGGTGGAGGCTAGACAGCAGCATGATCAGTATGTGCTTTTTAACTTATTTTTAAGTGGAGGCTGAACTTGGGGGTGGGCAAATTCAGCCATGGTACCCAAATTCAAAAGCATTACACTGGTTTTCCAAATATTAAAGGATGACAGATGGCTGTGGAGTGTCTTAGGAACAAATATCACACTAAGTATGGTCGTGTGTAGCACCTAACAAAAAAAGGCACTTCTCATGTCTATCTTTATGGGGAATCTGCTTTCCATACTCACGTTTTCCCTTCCTGGATGACATGGAAACAAACTACAAGGAGGAAAAAAGAAAGGAACCACAACAGGTCAGATATTTTTAGAGGGTCTGTATTACCACATCGAATGGTGATAAGTTCGAACGCCCTTTGTTCGAACAGAAAAGTCCGAAAGCCCTAAACTGCGAAGTTACGGAACATCAATTTTTTTCCCAGGGAAAAGAAATCGGTGGCCCGTATTCGGGGCTTTGCTATTTCCTCCACTGCAGTGCAATCTTGGAGTTGGTATATTTAAGTAGGAGGGCTGTGGAGGGCACAGCCCCCACTTCAGTTTGTTTTAAAGTTGTGATTTTTATTTTCCACGTAGCAGTGATTATTTTTCCCTGGGAAAAAAATTGCTGCTTCGTGAGTTCGCTGTTTAGGGTTTTTGGACTTTTAGGTTCGAACAAAGGGCGTTCAAACTTATCACCATTCGATGTGGTGATATAGACCCATTTTAAGAAGGCTCAGCAAATGAACCAGCTCAGTGAATGGCTTAACAGACCGAATTAAAGGGTAGTGTTCAGACTGGTGGCAAGGAAGTAATGAGGATGGTTTCACGTTCAAACTTTGAAATACTGAAAATGTCGAATTTCAGTATTTTGAGACAGAAATATCAAAAGTGAAAATCACGAACCACAGAAATTATCCTAGGTCAAGTAAACACTTGCCCAAAACCATAAACTACATACTGTACCATCGTAAACCCAAATAGGTGGGAGGCTACTCTCCTCCACATCCCCTAACTATATATACCAACTCTAGGATCACACTACAGTGGGAAAAAGGGCACATCTCCCCACAATGGGCAAGTGTTTACGTGCCCTGGGATAATTCCAGTAGTTTGTGATTTTCACTTTCGATATTTCCGTCTTGAGATACTGAAATTCGACATTTTTATTATTTCAATGTTTGAAAGTGAAACCCTGAGGATTAGGTGTCCATATGTTATATGTTATACATTACACACATCATCATATACCTGACGTACAATGCCTGGAAGGATAAAGGCTTTGGTATACTGGCTGGACGTTTATCCTTGGCAGGATACTCCAAGAGTAAAGAACACTGCAACAGTGATAAGGAAGGACATTCACTAATACACAACAAAACACATTAAAATAAGTGTTTTTTTGCTGTAACAGTAGACTGAGCTGCAGGAGACAATGTAGCAATTTGTAGGCAGTGAATTACGTTGAGTGTGCCATGGAGGTGAGTATCTGGGCAAACATGAGGTTAGATGATGTCACTTTTGTGGGCAGGAGCAATGGGATTTTATGAAGAGGTACTTTTTAGGTGTGGTAGCATGAAATACAAGTCCCAATGACAGACTAGGGTGCCAAATTTGTATGTGAATGAGATTGTGTGTGTATCACTGGGGATGGGGGGGGGGGGGTTAACATGAAAAGTTCCTTATACGAAGGCTTTGTACAGCTTAAAGGAAGTTGACATGATTCTGGACAAGGAACAAAAACTGGAGATTTTTGCCAGATTGAGTTTGACAGAACAGTAGAAGGACTAGAATCAAAAAATTACAGAAAAGTAGTTAAGAACAGAAAGGGTAGGAGCTAAAAGGTGTAGTCCAATGAGCGAAGTTCAAACTGAAAAACAGTTCCATGTATCCCTTTACTCTTTCTGTTAGAAGGATTTGGGGAAGAATAAATAACTATCTCTGCTACCCTGACCGAAAAAGCTGAGTTATTGGCTGTTCCTGGAATTGGAAAAAAGCCAGTTACTACGATACAGTGAAAAGTGTGGGGAGGGTTTGCCAAATGGATGAGGCAGAAGGGTCTTGCTGGAGGAAGAAAGTCTGCCACTGAGAAAAAGGCACTACAAGGAGTCTGGGTTTCTCTAAGAGTCTCATAATCATAGAAAATGCCAAGGCGGCCACCTATGAACAAGGGCATCCTGGATTGACACCTCCCAAAGGGGAATTACTGAAAATTACTACTACTTGCATTTGGTGTTTTTCAGAAATGCAAACCAGCCATACACTACTGCATGCCCCAGATACAGAACAGTTTTCGTGCAACTGAGTGGATGACACTTCTTCATGGGGTAAAAGAATGAGTCTATCAGCATGAGAGTTAAGCTCCCATTAAATGTGGTTGATGACCATGAACCAATTGGACTAAATAGCCCATTTCTAGATTCTCATGGCCTGCCAAGTTCACTCTCCTCTGCTAAATGATGCACCATACCACAGCCACATTACTCCAATGTAGCTATCAACAGCTATGGAATGGAGTCTGGAGAAACAGAATAAAACATAGCTCACATCTCCAAACCAAAGTTATGACCTGTGATGATCAGACACTCAGATTCTTCCACCCACTACACTACCACCTACTTTACCACAAAAAAACACAGGGAGACTGCCAGACATGTTTAGTATGTTTATTAACTACTGGATAGGAGACTTCCAAACTTCCGAATCACAGAGTTTCATGCACAGTAGGAAACAGGATCTATACTTTGGGAGTGCTGAACTTGAACAAGCCACTGCAGGTCCATCACATTTAGCCTTGCAAAAAGGATCCATCACTATGGTCATCATCCTTATCATGAGATCCAGCTTCTGGATGCGAGAATCTGAAAGCCATTACCATGTCCTGAGGAAGTCATGCCCATTACTGAAGGGTGTCTTAGGTACACCCAATGAAAATTATATTCTGAGAAGGTTCTGGGGGCTATACAAGATTCGTAGCTATCCCTACAGCCTCTGTGCACACAGCAGCACAGTGCTAGCTGTGTAAGTAAGGTAAATATCTTTTGCTCTACACAGCCTCTGTTAAGATGTTACCATGGACATGTTCTTCATGAACACACTGGAGCTAGAAGTGAAACAAAATGGTAGACTGAAATTGATAATGACCAGCTCCAACCCAGAAGTGAGGATTCCCTGGAAATATTTTTATGTGGAGGTAGGGCTTTAGGAGGTTAGAAAAGTGCATCCAATTTCATTCTGACCAGCACAAAAGGAGAGCATGCACTGTGACCACAAAGGCTTCATTCTGAAAAGAATACATTTGCAGCACTGAAAACCAGTGAGGTCCAAGATCCCATGCTTTTATCTGACTGTGTGAAACTTCCAGAATGGCTCCTTTCTATAAGAGCTGTACTTCCTTCCTTCCTGTGTTCCTTTGTTTGTGACTCTTTGTTGTTGGAATGTTGTTATGTGGTATGTCTACAAGGAAGAAAATAGGGTTTTCTGGACTAATTACATACTGATATTCACTGTTCCAACTGTCAGGGATGAGCTCCAGACGTCCCAGACAGAACTTTCCAAATCCCAGAGTGTGGTGTCCTAGTGTTGCCCTCAGAACAGAGCTGCAGAAGTGCTGGGCCTCAGAACTGTGGCTGTCCTGGTGAACAAGGATCCTTGCCTCAAAGCCCACACTTCTGCTGGAAACTTAGCTGTCTTGCCTGATGTCATACAATCTAGCATCAGCACTGATATTGGAAACCTCAGTGTTGGCACAAACACAGAGTATCATCACCTCAAGCAAGCATTGGAAAAAAATATTTTGATATTAGACTTATGGCATCACAAGAGTAGGTGAAACAGAAAGAAGAAAAACATGCAAAAAAGAACTAGCCTAGCTACAGGAATGATGGCATCATCAGGGCAATGCTGCCAGCAGAGTGCAAGAAAGCAAATAAATAAAAAAAGCTGCAGTACATCTGCAGTCTATCGGGCTGACAGACAGTTAGATTATGAGAAAAAAAAAAAAGAAGACTCCCCATGTGACCATGTGTGACAGAGGGATTTGGAGATGGAGCACCAGACAGTTGTCTCTGAGCTTAAAAAATCCCTCCCAGCCCCATAATCATATAAAGGGTGAGGGAGTAGAAGTACCTGATCTGAAAACAACACTAGCAGTAAGAAAAAGGAAGACGACACAGCAAATAGAGACACACCCCATGTTCCTGTAAGTAATTTAACAAGAGTCGGATTAATAACCAGTTTTTGTGGTAGCAAATCAGTAAAGGAGTAGAAAAAACATGGTAAGATGGACAGTTTCTGCAAATCTCCTAAATCTCAGAGGACAGAAAGTAGTTCTCTGCATTGTCTTGGAAGATATAACCATATTCTGTTCAGGCTCTGGGAAAAAAAGAATAATTGTGTAAAATCTTACCATAACCATAGATGTTCTTATCTTCCATGTTGCAGTATTCACAACGTGGAAGATCCCCGTCTAGGTGACCTGAACGTCTGGCCAGTATGCTACTGCAAGGTACATACGACATTGCACATAGAACAGCAGATGTTGGCTGTAAAAGTAATGTTGCACATACCATCCTCAGAATTGAATGCCCCCAGTCAGAACACCAGTCAAGAATAAGAGATCATTAGGTAATATCCAAAGAAGAGCACAAACCAAGGGGGAAGGAGGGTGGGAGAGAATAGTGCAACATGGAAGGGAAGGACATCTATGGTTATGGTAAGATTGTACACAACTACTCTATGTCCTTCTATTCCCATGTTACAGTATTCATAACATGAGGGAAAATACCAAAGCTCATAAGAGAGAAAGGTGGGTAGGAGCACAAGAGGTCTCCATAAAGCCATGCAGAATTGCTCAAGCAAATCCTGCTCTGGATCTGGAGATGGAATCCAGCTTGTAATGTTTTGTAAATGTATGGACAGAGGACCAAGTAGCTGCTACCAGGACACAGGCAGTATCCAGGCCTTTAAAGATAGCTCCAGAGGACGCCACCACTCTAATGGAGTGGGCCTTAACAGAGGAAGAAAGTTTTCCCGAGAGACATAACAAAAAGATATTGCCTTAGAGATCCAAGATGAAATAGTATGTTTACAAACAGGTTTTCTCAGTGCCCTGAGGTGAAAGGAAACAATTGGCTCAGACTTTCTAATGGATTTGGTCTTACCCAAACATAATCTGAGCTGTCTGTGTACATCCAAGGTGTGCAGCACCCTTTCACTGGAGTTTTAAGCAGAAGGAAAAAGGTAGGTAAGTAAATAGATTGATTGAGGGACAAGTCATTAACCACTTTAGGCATGAAGGAAGGGTTGGTAAGAAGGGACAGCCTACCCTTGTGAAAAATAAAGCTTGGAGTTCTGAAACTCACTCAGTAGAAGTAATAGCTACCAGTAACACAGTTTTCCAAGTGCAGAATTTTAGGGGAAGATGAGGCAGCACACTCAGAGGGAGTCTGGGTCAGTCTTTCCAAAACAAAATTTAAGTCCCAGGGAGGAGGAACAAATTTCCTGGGAGCTCTGATGGGAAGGACGCTAGTCTAAAAGCTAAGGGAGGAAACAAAGGCAGACATGCAGAAATGGCAGATAAATGGGCTTTAACTGAAGAGCAAGTCAGTCTACCCTTGAGAAGCTCACACAAGTAAGAAAGGGCTAGGGGAATATCCACTAAAAATGGATCTAGTCTCTTAAGACACCAGATGGAGAGCCTCTTCCATTTGGGCAAGTAGGATCTCCTTGTATTAGGTTTCCTGGTCTCTTGTAGGACTAGAAGAACATCCTGTAAGAAAAGGTGTCTGAAAGGAATCAGAAGCCTGTCACCCACAAAGTCAGGTTCAATGTAGCTAAATGTGGGTGAATAAGAAATTCCTTGTCTTGTGTGAGTTGATCCACCCTGTGAGGTAACTTGTGATGATTTCCGTTGGCTAACTGCAGGAGAAGCGGGAGCTAATGCTGTCTTGGCCAAAAGGGGGTCACCAACAACATTTTTGGTTAGTCCTTCTGAATCTTCAGCAGGAGTTTCAGAATTAGGGGGAAGGGGGGAGTGCGTAAAGAAACACCTTCTTCCATGAGAATAACAGGGTGCCCACCTCCCAAATTAGAGGGTGTGGGATTCTGGCACAGAACATTGGAAGATGTCTGTTCACAGGGGAGGCAAAAAGATCTGTTGGAGGTGTACCCCACTGGTGAACACTGTCCAGAAACACATCCCTGTGGATCATCCATTCATGGGCTTGTGTCATGATCTGCTCAGTGCGTCTGCCTGACCATTTTGAGCTGAAGGAATATAAACAGCTGTCAAAGTTACCTTTGCTTGAAGAGCAATCTCCCAAGCTTGGATCGCTAGTCTGCAGACTAGACAAGACTTTGTTCTGCCCTGCTTGTTCACATACCAGAGAATAGTGGTGCTGTCTGTGAACAGCTTCAAAGGGCCTGGTAAAGAGATGACTTGAATGCTTGAAGGGCCAGGATCAGAGGCCTCATCTCTTTGATGTTGATGTGTTGCTTCCTTATGGAGGGAGATCACAGGCCTCGGACATTTAGGTTCCCCAGAGCTGCTCCCCACCTCAGACCTGAAGCATCTGTGTAAATTTCTTGAATTGGAGGAAATGGCTGAAGGGGGAGTCCTGGATTCTGAGAAATTTGTTGAATCCACCAAAGCAATTCCTTCTTTAGGCAGGGAAGAAGTGGAAGGACAAACTCTAGCGGATGAGCATGCTGGGACCAGAGTGTTTTCAGGCACCACTGGAACTTTCGCATGTGAAGTTTGGCTAGGGGCAGCATTAGTATGATTGAAGCCATGAACTCTAACATCTTGAGGAATTCCTGCAGTGAGAAAAGATAGATGAAGCAACTGTTGGAAGTAAGTCTGCAGTGGCTGCACCTTTTGCAAAGGCAGCAAAGCCATCATAAGTTCTGTCCTTATCTTGCAATCTAGGAAAACCTGGTCCTGAGAGGGAGAAAGGGAAGACTTGCTGTAGCTGATGGTGAATTCCAGACTGAGGAGCACAGAGATTGTTAGTTGAAGGTTCTGTTGCAAAGTGTCTGGATGTTCTACTTGAATGAGCAGGTCGTCCAGGTAAAGGTAGATGAGAATTCCCTGGAGTCTGCAAAAGACAATGACGGCAGCCAAACACTTTGTGAATACCCTTGGAGCCGTAGAGAGTCCAAAGGGCAAAGCACAGAACTTTAAATAAGAGGAAGCAACAGAGAAACATAAGAATCTCCTGAATAGAGGGTGGATGGGAATGTGAAGGTATACATCCTTTATGTCTAAGGAAATTAGCTAAGCCTGAGGTAGCAGGAGCAGAAAATAAGAAGTTATGTACCTACCATAACGTTCCATGTTAGTTGTCTTCTCTCGCCTTCTTTCTTGCTTGATGGGTTCGGAGCCGATCCCTCGGCGACTCGCACTTGCTAAGCTCGAGAGTCACTTTTACCAGCTCGAGGCAGCCCCATATCCCATGATGCAAGGCAGTAAGTACCCAGATCTCGTTTGCTGACAAAGGGCAATAGCACCAAGCATAAAATACTTCCCAAAGGAAGAAAGAAAACTTACAGATGGAAGAAGGACCAGGTCTGAATGGTCTTCAGCATAACAGTTTCTTATACAAGGTTTGTCCAGGCCAGGGGAAGGAGGGAGTCGCAAGAAAGAAGGCGAGAGAAGACAACTAACATGGAACGTTATGGTAGGTACATAACTTAATGTTAAGTTGTCAATCTCGCTTCATTCTTGCTTGATGGGACCGCGTCCTAGCACCTCTATCCTGGGTGGCTCAATGGAACAAACTCTTGAGGACTGTAGAGCCAAAACTGGCTCTGTCCCTGGAGGCCACGTCCAATTTGTAATGGGAAACAAAAGTGTGAGGAGTAGCCCAAGTGGCGCTGCACAAATAGTGTCCAAAGGAAGTCTAGCTTGAAAGGCTGTAGAAGTAGCTAAGCTCCTAGTTGAATGTGCTTTAGGTTTTGAGCACAGCTGTTTTCCCTGAGCGTATAAATTTCGAGATGACCAAGAAAGCCATCTGGACAAGGCCACTTTAGAAACAGGAAGGCCTTTTTTATTATCCGCATAGGAAACAAAAAGTTGATCAGATTTTCTAAATTTTTTTGTTCTGTCCAAATAATATCTAAGTTGACGGTGGACATAAAGATAATGTAGCTTTTGTTCAGCTCTATCTGAATAGTTAAGAAAAAATACAGGGAGATCAATGGATTGATTCAGATTGTTCTTTGAAGCGACCTTAGGTAAAAAGGATGGAATAGTTCTCAAAGATACTCGGTCTTTGTGAAAAACCAAATAGGGGGGGTCGAACCGAAAGAGCATGAAGTTCAGACACCCTCCTGGCAGATGTAATAGCCACTAGGAATAAAGTTTTCCAAGAAAGATATTTCAGGGAACAAGAAACAGCTGGCTCAAGGGGAAGAATCAAGGATGTCAGCACTAAATTTAGATCCCACTGAGGAGGAGGATTCCTGATTGGAGGCTTTAGTAGGAAAATTCCTTTCAAGAAGGCCCTGCAGAGCCTATGGGACATAATATTATGATCTGCTATCCCGACATGAAAATTAGAAATAGCAGCCAATTGAACTCTGACTGTGGAAGAAGAGGAGCCTGCATGAAAAATCTCTGCTAAGAAGTCCAGGACTGCCTGAACAGGGCAGTAAAAGGATCAATATTTTGGGCCTTAGCCCAATAAGAGAAACGTTTCCATTTGCTTGTATAAATCCTCCTGGTAGAGGATTTTAGCGTTACTATGATGTCTCTAACTGGGTTAGAGATCAAAGGAAGCCTGGCTAAGGAAGGAAGTGGAGCAACCATGCTGTGAGGTTGAGAGAAGGATTGACCGCAGCTGACCCGATTGGTGAATCAGAAGGTCTGGCACGGGGTCCAGATGCCACGCTGCACCAAAAGGTGATGATGGAGGAACGGGAACCAAACTTGTCGAGGCCAGTAAGGCAATGAGAATCAATTTGGCTCTCAAACGGTAGCTTTCTGGATCATCTGAGGGATCAGAGGAAATGGAGGGAAGGCATAAAGAAGTCCCTGGGGCCAATCCTGGGTCAGAGCGCCTCTGGGGGGATGGCCTGATAGAGGGAAGAGGCTGAAGAAGTCTGGACATTTGCTGTTTTGGGGAGTAGCAAAAAGATCGCAACATGGACGACCCCATTCCAGAAAAATCTCTTCCGCTATAGATTGCTTGAGAGACCACTTGTGAGGCATGAGGATAGCTCTGCTCAATCTGTCCGCTATAATGTTGGTTTTCCCAGGGATATGCGTTGCTACCAGAAACCGATGAGAGGAGATCGCCCATTGCCATAGTCTGAGCGCTTCACACAAAGGGTAGGACTTGGTTCCGCCTGTTTGTTGATATACCAAACTACAGACATGTTGTCTGTGTGGACTGCAATTGTCCCTACGGGAAGAAAGTCGTTGAGGGCTTGCAACGTTAAAAGCACTGCTCTCATCTCCAGGACATTTATGTGCAGATGGTACTCGAACGGCTGCCACGCCCCATGAACCATCCTGCCCTGATAATGACCCCCCCACCCGATCAGGGAGGCATCCGTGGTGACAGTGGCTATCGGGGATGTGAGTACAAAGTACCTGCCTTGGTGAACCTGAGACGATGTGATCCACCAAGCAAGATGCTCTTTGCATGTCTGTGTCACCAGAATCTGGTGACGCATTGGAAGTTGCTGGTATGACCACTGTGTGAACAGCATCCACTGAAGAAGGCGCATGTAGAATCGAGCCAGGGGAAGAAGAGTAATGGCCGCAGCCATGAGACCTAATACCTTTAGAACCATTCTGGCCTGTATTTTCTTGCTGGCCAGAATGATCCTGACATGAGTCTGAATGTCTGAAACTCTTTGTTCTGTAAGGGTAGCTGACATCCGAACAGTGTTTAAGTTTGCGCCTATGAAGGTAATAGACTGGCAGGGCGATAAATTAAGGGTTTTTTTAAGAAAAAAAGGGGCTTAATATTCATAAATAGAATCACTTACCAGGAGCTGGTAAAAGGAGGACCTCATAAGCGAAGCAGCAAACGAGATCTGGATACTTACCGCCTTGCATCATGGGATATGGGGCTGCCTCGAGCTGGTAAAAGTGACTCTCGAGCTTAGCAAGTGCCGAGTCGGAGCCGAGGGATCGGCTCCGAACCCATCAAGCAAGAATGAAGGCGAGATTGACAACTTAACATGTACAGTTGTGTACACTTACCATAAATGTAGATGTTCGAGTGTATTCACTGTTGCAGTCATCATATTTGGGTTATCTGCCTGCAGGTAGCCCTCAGCCGGCCTGAATACCAGAGTCTTCATATTTCTGTGTCGGATGCTGTCGCTTCTTCCATGATGTCAGGTCATCAGGGGTATAAAACATGCAGCCAACGCCGGGCAGTTTTTCTTGCCCCAGATGTCAGGTGCCACCACAATAGGAAGCAATTATATGGTATGGTACACCCCCACAAAAAAAAGCAAATACACCAGAAAAAATAAATATACCAAACAAGGAGGACAGATAGAGCCAAGAGAAGTCAGGGGGCTGGAGGGAGGGTAACCAGGACTGCAACAGTGAATACACTCGAACATCTACATTTATGGTAAGTGTACACAACTGTACTATGTTCTTCGTGTTTCACTGTTGCAGTCATCACATTTGGGTTGATTCCCAAAGCTAAGGAAGGGAGGAGGAAGTTAAAGAGCTTTAGGGCCAGCTATTAAGCCCTGCAAGACTGCAGTGGCAAATCCAGCTCTGGATTTAGAAAAGATAGGCATGTGGTAATGCTTGGTGAAGGTATGTACAGAGCTCCAGGAAGCAGCTTCTAGAATGTCCCTGGTAGGGACGCCTCTGAGAAAAGCCGCAGAGGTAGATGCAGCCCTGGTGGAATGTGATCTTATTCCCCTGTGGGGTAGGTTTTCCATGGTGCTTGGAGTAGAAATGAATGCAATGGGCTATCCATTTGGAGATGGTTTGCTTTGAAATGGCCTTCCCCTCTGCCCCTGCAGCAAAGCCAAGTAGCAGCTGTTCAGATTTTCTGAGAGGCTTGGTTCTGTCCAAATAAAATTTAAGTTGTCTGTGCACATCCAGAGAGTGCAGTATTCGTTCCCCTTTGTTTTGTGGATTAGGGAAAAAAGTAGGCAAATGAATGGACTGATTTAGGGCCACACTAGACACCACCTTGGGCATAAAGGAAGGATTAGTCCTGAAGGAAACCCTGTCCGCATGGAAGATAATGAAGGAATCCACTGCCATGAGGGCCTGTAATTCAGACACTTCTTGCTGAAGTGATGGCTAGAAGGAAGGCTGTTTTCCAAGAAAGGAATTTCAACTCTGCTGTTGCAGCTGGCTCAAAGGGGGGGGGGGGGGAGTGAGCTTTTCCAATACAACGTTAAGGTCCCAGGCTGGAGTGGGAGATCTCCTGGGGGGGTCTTAAATTTTTGGCCCCTCTAAGGAATTGTTTTAGCAGAGGGTGAGAGAAGACAGGTGGCTCAGTATTATAATGTGCTGAAATGGCAGAGGCATGAAATTTTAATTGATGAGAAGGATAGGCCCTTGTGGAGCATTTCTGTTAAGTACTGAAGAATATGAGGTAAGCTGGGCACCGTTGTGCCCACCCCCTGAGCCTGGCTCCAGGAACAGTATCTTTTCCACTTTTCAGCATAGGATTTTCTAGTACTAGGCCTCCTTGCCTCCAGAATGACATCCAACACCTACTTACTGAGGGGTGCTAGAGG
Source organism: Protopterus annectens (assembly GCF_019279795.1). Lineage (NCBI taxonomy): Eukaryota > Metazoa > Chordata > Ceratodontiformes > Protopteridae > Protopterus > Protopterus annectens. The sequence goes on along the minus strand of NC_056728.1, from coordinate 1,304,080,158 downwards.
AGATCTCAAGGAATTAGCCAGGCTGCAAGGTTCAGGGTTTGAAGCTGAGGGTGCAGAATTTGGCCTGCCTACTGGGACAGCAGGGAAGGGGTCTGAGGCAATTGCCATGGTTGCAGCAGTGTCATACTGCGCAAGAGGGGGTACCAGTGCTGGCGTGGCCAGTCTGGTGCAATCAGTATTGTCCTTGGCTTGTCCTATTTGATCTTTAGTAGAACCTTCGAGAGGAGAGGCAGAGGGGGAAAGGCATAAACCGAGAGGCTTTCCCAGGTAAAGGACAGGGCATCCACATTCCAAGTTTGACTGTGGGGAATTCTTGTGCAGAATTTGTCCAATTGGCAGTTCTGAGGGGAGGCAAACAGGTCTACCTCTGGAGTCCCCCATTTGTTCCTCAAGAGGTTGAATACTTTGGGTTCTAGTTCCATTTGTGTAGGTCCATGAGATTTCTGCTCAAGTCGTCTACCAGTGAATTTAGTTTGCCTGGCAGGAATTGAGCTTGTAGGTGTATTTGGTAGCTCAAGGCTGTGTTCCACAGAGCCATGGCTAGTCTGCAGAGAGGGTACGAGTGGGTTCCCCCCTGCTTGTTTATGTACCACATAACTGTGGTATTGTCTGTCTTTACCAATAGTAGTCCTGGAAGAATACGGTCTTTGAAGGCTGTCAGAGCATTCTGTACAGCTAACACTTCTTTTTGACTGATATGCAGGTGCATCTGTCTCGGGTTCCATTTGCACTGAATGCACTGCCCTGCCATGTGAGCCCCCCATGCATAGTCTGATGCGTCTGTTGTTAGGGTTCTGGTGGCAGGGGGTAGAGTGAAAGGGAGTCCCTTGTTGTGGTAGCAGGCCTCTGCCCACCAAAGGAATTCTGTCTTCATACAAGGAATGATAGAAATCATTGTTTCCAGGTCCTGAGAATGTTGGCACTTTAGGCTTTTTTAGATACCATTGGAGTTTCCTCATATGCAGTCTTGCATATGGAATTAGTAGAATGCAACAGGCCATGAACCCCAGGACTTGCAGTATTTTCCTTGCAGATAGCTGGGGTTTTGTGGCCAATAGTTTGAAGTAGATTGTCAAATAAACTTGTTTCTCCAGAGTGAGGAATGCCATCTGGGAAGTTGTGTTCAAGCTTGCTCCCAGGAATACAATCTGTTGGTAGGGTACTAGGTGAGATTTCTTTTCGTTGATGGTGTACCCCAGTGAGGTTAGAAGTTTCTTTACAAATGTCAGGTGTTGTAATAGGAAGTCCTGGCTTTCTGCCTTAATCAGACAATCGTCCAAGTATGGGTAAATTTGAATATTTCTCTGCCTGCAAAATGCAATGGCTGGAGCTAGACACTTTGTGAATACCCTGGGCGCAGTAGATAAGCCAAAGGGAAGTGCAGAGAACTGATAGTACATAGAGCCTGCCCTGAAGCATAGGTATTTCATGCAAGATTCCCTTACTGAGATGTGCAGGTAAGCTTCCTTTAAGTCTAAGGTTGCCAGCCAGGCATCCTTGGCCAGCATAGGAAGAAGCTGTTGAAGAGTTAGGATTTTGAATTTTGGAACTTCCAGAAAGGTGTTGAGAATAGAAAGGTCCAGGATAGGACGCCAGAAGTTGTCTTTTCTGGGTACCAAAAAAAGTCTTGAATAAAAACCTTGTCCCCTTTGTTCTGCTGGGACAGGTTGAATAGCCCTGATACTGAGAAGAGAGAGAACCTGCTGTTGGGCCTCCGCCCATTGATTTGAGGGGTAGATCTGGCCAACCATTTGGGGTTGGTAGTGTATGGAAGTGGAATCTGTATCCTTGGGAAACTATGTTCAAAACCCATTTGTCCTGGGTAATGAGTTCCCAGTTTTTTGCATGCAAGGTGAGCTTTCCTCCTAAGGGAGCAGGTAGTTGAGCAGGGCTTGGAAGGGTTAAGGTTAAGTCATTGTGACATTTTTCTGTAGTGGGGTGGCTTACTACTCCCTGCTTTGGAAGTGGGAGCCCCCGACTGCTTAGGTCTGTGCGTAGCCTGAGACTGTAGCCTAGGTGGTCTGCTGTTCCTGGGTTTGGACTGAGAAGGCCTGGAAGGGACTGGAAAGGACCAGTTCTTTGAAGGCCAATGCCTACTGAATCTGGGAGGCTGTACTTGTAGGAAATCTTTTAACAGTTTGCATAGATTTAGCTTTTTCCTCCATCCTTTTGAGGACTTCTTCTGCTTTGTTGCCAAAAAGGTGGTCTTGGTTTAAGGGAGCATCCAGTAATTTAGCTTTAACATGATCTGGCAAGCTTTGTTCCTTAAGCCAAGCATGCCTTCTAAGTACAGACCCAGTGACAGCAGCCCTGCAAGATGTTTCTAAAGCATCAAAACCACATTGCAAAGTATGTTTACCAACTTGTTCTGCAGAATGCATTAAATCTTGCAATTATTTGTGTTCAACACAGTCAAGAATCAACATCATTTTCTGTTTAAGTAGTCCCATAATATGCTGCTGATACTTTAACATATGAAACTGGCAATTTAAAGCCCTAATGGCCAAAGTAGCAGAAGTGTATACCTTTCTTACCCCATCTGTCTAAGGCTCTAGAATCTCTATCAGAAGGGGTAGGATTTTTGGCAGCAGTAGCCTTAATGCCTTTTGGTCCTTGGGCAATGGTCTCTGGATCCGCAGAAGGATTCTTGAAGAGGAACTTGTGAGAGTCAGGTACTCTGTAGTACCTGTCAGGTTTTCTGGGAGCTGGAGGTAAAGTGTCTGGGGTAAGGCTAGACTCCAAGAAAGCATCATCTACAATCTCCAGAAAAGGAAGGATAGCTAGAGGCCTGCGTTGAGGCAGGAGTAAGAATTCCCTAAGTCTATTTTTGGACTCAGAGTAATCCTGGCTTTCCCAGCAGAAATGCTCCCTAAGAGTATGCAAGGTTTCACCGAAAGAAAAATCTTCTGGAGGGAAAGCAGAGGGAATGGAATCCTCTGCATCAGAATCCTCATAAGTAGATAAGGGCAAATCCTGGTAATCAGGAGCAGAAATATCAGATTTCTGATCAGAAGAATCAGAAAGAAATTCAGTTCTAGGTCTCTTAGAGGGGGAAGGCTGGCTTACCCTAATTAAGGTAATAATGTCTTCAGCCATTCTAAGCATTTGTTTTTGAGGTATATGGTCTAAGCCCGCGGTTTGGTCGTCAGTTTTCTAGGCGTAGTGTGAGTTTTTGGCCTGAGGGATTCGGAACTTCTGGATGGAAACGATGGCGTTGGTTTAAAATTAATGTCTGTAGGCCTGAATACACCCTCAGAAGCCGGTGCCTGCACAGCGGCTCCTGACCCATCCAAGGTAGAGACATCTGCAGGTTCCATAGTCGAAGGAGCATCTCACGGCATACCGGACTCCGAATGGGTCTCAGTAGAGGCCTGCGTATCTGAAGTAGCGGGTATCAGGGGCTGCGAAAGAGCCTCACTGAGTACCGGCGGACTGGCGTCTAGCTTAATGGAAGCATCGTCAGCAGTTTTGGACCTATGCGGTCTGTCTCTATCTTTATCCTTATGTTTTTTTTTTGGAAAATAGGTAGTCGGATGACTTAATAAAGCCATTTCGGAGTACTGAGATCGAGAATGAAAGTAACTGGCTGCAAAAATAGCCCGACGACGAATCTTTGGGGGTTGGGCCTAAACAGGGGATGCAGTACGAATGAAAATCTCTATGAGGTATTTGCTTTCCACAGGGAAGACAATTGTTAACTTTTACTGACATTGGTTGGAACAAGAAAAAGGATCCCCGACAGGGTACTTATCTTTTTTGAAGACTTCGGGTCTGAAACTCGAAAATGGAAATTTCAGGAGTCGGCCGACCGGCACTTGCGAACTGCTTCTGCTTCGGGCACCGCACGGTAAGAAAGACTGACGTAAAGTGTTGGCTGCATGTTTTACACCCCTGATGATTTGACGTAATGGAAGAAGAGATAGCATCCTACAGAAATCCGAAGACTCTGGTATTCAGACCGGCTGAGGGCTAACTGCAGGCAGATAACCCAAATGTGATGACTGCAACAGTGAAACACGAAGAACATCAAAGTTTGCAGGGTAAGCATCATGAAGGTAGGGAATAGGAGAAACAGGTTGATTTGGGACAAGTCTAAAATTGGTCACCAAGGACCATCCCTCCCGGGAACTAAGAACATCCTGGGGTAGAACACATTTACTCTTTCCCAAGATAGAACCTCTTGAATAGTTCTTTGTGTCAGCAAGTCTTGAATGACTTGAAGGAAAGGTGGATCTAGTCCTTTTGGGTTTGTGGAATCTCCATGATGGGAGGAGTGGCTTTCCAGGTAGTAGCCTTCTTGTACAACAGACAGGACCCATTTGTCTGTGGTAATGCTTGTTCATTTTGAAAGGAAATGAGAAAGGTGTTGGGAAACAGGAATTTCTGACAAGGTTGCCAGGTAGTTACAGACTACCTGGCTTGTCTGGAAAGGGGGCCTTTTAAGCAGAGGGTGGCTGAAACCTAGGAAGCATGTGCCTGGGCGTACCCTTCCTGTGTTGTTGGGAAGGTGCACGGGTCTTCTTCCTTACAAAATTAGGCCTTGAAGGGTAGCTCCTATTGTATTTAGGAACTGGGGAAACAAAAATATGTTTAAGTTCATGAAGTTCTTTTCCTTTCTCTTGAAGGAATTTGAACAAGGCTGCAACATTACAACCAAATAGGGCTGTGTTGTCTAGCTGTGCATCCATTAGTTTTGCCTTGAAATCCTCAGGCAAAGGTTGCAGTCTCAGCCAGGAATATCTCCTGAAGAAAGAACCAGATGCTGCTGATTTTGCAGACACTTCGGCTGCATCATTGATGCAGCATCTGGGATATCTGTCAGCAATTTACAGGCCTGTGAAAGTAGGGCCAGAACATACTTAGATATGTATGTCTGATAATTAATAGGCCTAAAAGCCACAGTAGAAGTCTAAACCTTTTTCCCCAATTCTCTCCATCATTCTACTGTCCTTATCTGAGGGTAGGAGGTTGGTGGAGGGTAGTAACTTGGTGGCTTTATCAGCAGACAAGATCACAGATGGGTCTGCAAGAGGACATTTGTACAGGTGGCTACTGTCTTCAGGAACCTTATAGAACCTGTCTGGCCTTTTTGCAGCAGGAGGTTGTGAATCAGTTTTTTTTGATGCTGCAAGAAAAGCATCTTGGAAAGCTGGCAAAACAGGTGGAATGGCTGAAGGAGAAGGAAAATCTATTTGTAAGAGGCCATAGTACCTCTTTTGTACTTCTGAAATCTGGAGCTTTCCCACTTGAAAAATGCCCTCATTCTGGAGATAGTGTCTCCAAATATAATATCCTCCTCTGCAGAATCTCCACCATTGGAATCATTTTCAGGGGTGGCATAACCCAGAGATGAGTCTATTAGAGTGGAGTAGGTCAGGGACTCATCAGAAGATGGTTCATCTTCTTCAGAGGCCTCTTGTTCAGCAGAAGTACTCCTAGGTGCAGGGGAAACAGGAGATGCTGGAGTAGGTGGTTGTAAAGAGGAAAGCTTAAGTGCCAGGAAGACATTCAAAATCCCTTGTGAAAATGCTTGCCAGCTTGGGGAAGGCTCCTGACTAGAAGTCACATGTTTCTGTGTTTCCTCTTGACAGGTAGGCCTACTCCAGGCTGGGAAGAAGATGTAGGCGTGGTCTCCGGACCGGATGTCAGCAAAACCTCAATGGAATGAACAGGACAGGTACTATGAGAAATGTTTGAAGGAGCAAGCCGCAGTTCCCCCTTACCATCCATAATGGACATCTGCAATACCTCTGCAGATGTGCTGAAGGAACCCTCCCCAATGGCTTCTAAATCAGGACCCGCTGAAGGAGGAGTACCAGACATGGTACGTACCTCAGGGCCTTCATCGGCCTCAAGATCGACGTCCAGGATCAGAGGTGCAGCTAAAGATTCAGGCCTTACCTTTTTTGCCTTTTTCTTCGGGGGCTCACCCGATGGACCTGAAGTACTTTCCTTACCTAGCAATAGTCGCTTTAGTCTCTGGTTTTCAAGATATATAAAGGAAAGATAGACGACTGAGAAGCGTTTTAGGGATGAATGCCTGACAGATGGCACAGGCCTTGTAGTCATGATCAGAACCCAGACAGAAAAGACACTGGTCGTAATTGTCTGTGTGGAATCTGTCTTCCACAGTTGCACTTGCCATTCTTGGGTAACATTAATCTCCAACAAGCATGCAGTAGCAAAAGTGTAATAAGGTTTTTCCCCAACGGGGCACTTATCTGAATTGAAGGAAACTTTCGGCGATCAGACGAACAGTGGAAGCTGTCATTCGGACTGGCGGCAAAGAAGTTCTGAGGGTGGTACGTGCAGATGTCACTTTTATGGCCGATGTTGGCTGTTCTACGTACATCGCATGTACCTTGCAGTAGGTTAAGTCTTTGGTATACTGGTCGGACGTTTGGGTCACCTAGGCAGGGATCTCCCACATGTTATGAATACTGCAACACAGGAACAGAAGGACATCAAAGTGGGTGAAGCCAAAGGCTCACCAACATCAGAGGTATCAGCAAAGACAGACTGCTAAATAAAAGTATATGCAGTTTCTCCTTATATCTAAACAGACTTCAACCAAGTTATCACACCAACAACAGTTGTGGGACTTGTCTAAACAGTGCAAACATTTAATGCCTATCAGTGCTTAGAACTACCAATCCATAAAAACATACGGAGAAACTGTTGTGACATCATAAAGATGAAGGAAGGGATACAGCCCCAAGTCCAAAATGAAAGGAAATATTTTGACAGAAAATATCCCATGTGATGCAAAGAAAGAAGATAGATTCAAGAGGAGAAAGTAGAACAATTTTACTAACTCAGTTGAAAAAGACCTACTGCTTCAAAAAATGTAGACAGACAAGCATCCGTGACACAAAGGGGAGGGTTCTAAAGGTGACATTTTACCTGTCAAATGCTCTTAATGCCTGTCACATCAGTCCTGTTGAGGATACAGGATAGACCCTTTATCAGAAGTAAGACAAACATTTCACCAGAGATGTTTACATCAGCAATTAAAACTGCAAGACAAAATATGGCACAGATTCTTCCACAAGTACAAAAACGGTAAAAAATCACTAAAAAGAACTAAAGGTGGAAATGCTACTGGTGTAAGGCTAACAATGCTAACAGAGATAACATAATTGCAGTAGTGTGAGCAGCACCTAACCAGCACAATTACAGAAAATTTATGGGTCACATCAACTGGTGGTAATAAATTAGTGACTTATTAAATAAAAAACACTCAATATGACTTCCATTGTCACTCTTCATCCTATACAACTCATTCCTAAATTTATCAGCCACCAAACCATGCCACTTGGGCTCCTACATGCTATTACATAGATTCACGCCGCCTTTGCAGGCCATTTTAAGCCTAGCTAATTTCCTTTTTTATGGCTGAATTAACCTATCCCATTTGGTTAGAGATCAGCCTTATCCTTCCCATGGTCAATAATTAAACATTACTTCTAATGAGTAACTGGGATCGTACCACAGATAATTTGGGATGACTCATGCATGGGATAAAGAATTTAAGAGATGTTACTGTTCATTTAGTACAGGTGGCAGTTTGGGGTAAATATACTGTTTCCCATCCATAGAGCCAAGCTGTGCTTGAATACGCACAGGGATGAACTTTCTTTTATGTGGATGAACAGTCTGATCCAGACCAGCAGTATCTTCTGAGAGATATACCAGAGGTTTAGATCATTAGACACAGCATTTCTGATGCCATATGGCTTGCTGATGTGCAGTAAATCCGCAGTACAGATCAGAAGATGCCTTGCATGCCAGACACAAGTCACCTCTTAGCAGTCTATAGGCTACAGAGTTTAGTGACAGGGCTTTGGGTTGGTCCATGTAGGACATGTTGTTCAGGCCTAACAACTTTTTTTGGTAAGGACTCTCTGTAGGTGTTCCCTTTGTTGCATACGTCTGGAGAGATGCATGCCAAAGGGGGCATTAGATTCAATGACTGGCTTAGTGAGGTCTGAGTAAAGGGGAAATGACTTCCCTAGATCTAGACACAATCCTTTATTTCTGTGCAATATAGAAGGACTTTCGTACAACTATGGACACATTTTGGTTAAAAGTTGGGGTAAACTCTTAGGGGCATATTGTCAATGTGGTTGTTACCTGGTGTAGATTACTTCCCAAACAATGTAATAATAATGCAGTTTTTGACATTTAGTTTCCGTCCATGATTTTGGCACCAGTTATTTGTGACAAACCTTCCAGCAGGATAGCAAGGTTATTTAGGGATTCAATGACTGCTCTTAGCTTGCAGGCATCTTCAAACAGTCAGCCAGAGCTCTTTGGTACTGGCTTTTACTGAAGAAAAGTAAATGCCAAACCGAAGAGATCCAGGGGAGACTTCACTGAAGACTGGTCTATTTATGGTGGTGACTTTCCTTATTTTGATTTCCTGTGTCCTATCTGTAAACTAGATGGCATTCCAGCAGGTGATATAGGGGTTTACTTCCAGTGTATTTAGCTTTTCTGCTTTGTCTGAGTGAAGAATTGTGACAAAAGCTTTGGCCAAGTCAAGGTATGTGGTTGTACAGTGTTGCCTTCATCCATTGCTATGGTGACCTTTTCAAAAAAATCCACCAGGTTGAATAAGCATGACCTGCCCTGATAATCCAGACAGACTGATCCAGTGTTTGGAGGATCCCTGTGTCCCGACTGACAAGTTCCATAACTCTTTTCCATGGCTTTACATTACTGTTCACATTTTATCATTTAACTTTACCCTTTAGCATCACTGTACAGTATCCACGTTTCTTTTTTTTCTTTGCTCTCTCCTAACTGCCTACTTCCAACCAGACAATTAGTGCCATCCTTTTACCCAAGACTCACTTTCAAAGCCAAGGTGTAATCCCAAGTTAAAAAAAAGGAACAAAAAGGAGAAATTCAGTCAACCATTTTTTGTCATACAACAATGGCCACTACTTAGGCATTTTTTTTTTTAATTCCCCTCCCAAACTGATTGAAGCCCTGGGGTTTGTGTTCTAAGTATGCTTTTTTTATCACAATGTTCCCTCTAATGGTGAAAACTGGGTGATTGAACTCCCAAAACAATTAAATTGAAGGGGCAAGTTATTGTTACATCACATTCTCCAATTCCCATTTGTCAGCACAGTGGCACAGTTAGAATATCTCTCTCAGAACTCTTGGTTCTGTGGTTTGATTCTTTGCTGATGTGCCTACTCTGTGCAATCTGTATGCCCTCAGTGTGTCTATGTGGGTTTACACAGAGCACTCTGGTTTCTTTCTACATACCAAAGACATGTCATTAGATGAAATGATGATCCCATAAAGTGTGTGTGTGTGTGTGTGTGTGTGTGTGTGTGTGTGTGTGTGTATAGTGTGTGTAGTGTGTGTGTACTACTGCAATGGACTGGTATCATTCAAAATTAACTCTCTGCTTCTGCTCAGACTTCTTGCCACAGATTCCCTAATGATGTGGAATAGAATGAAGCAATTACTGGCAACTGAATGAATGAATAATTCCTCAGTGTACAAAATATGACAGTGTGAGAAATAAGCATGTGCTTCCATGAACATTCTCCACTGTTGAGGTCTGTTACTGCACACACATGCTGCTTGCCTGACAGCTCTGCAATGGAGGGCATAAATTTTGCAGCAGGCAATAAGAGAAATGCAAAAACTCATACTCACCTCAAGAAAGGCAAGCTGGCCATAAGTCATACAAATCCATCTCAAGTCAACCCCTCTGGAACTTCGATCACTTATCAAATCAGAGTAACCGGTGCTAAAGACAAACGCTCCCCCTCTACACAACTAGGCAATCTGGACCACTTAAGATTGTTCACATTTTCTGCGAATTCCAAATGCAGGAATGTCTGCTAGTATAAGAAATTCCTGTACTCCTCAGGACTGCACCCATCCTTCTGCTTTACCGTGGCCTTTATTAGCTACATAAAACTGAAATCACGTTTTGCTGGCACAGCCTCTCCAAAAAGTACAGTTGTGTACACTTACCATAAATGTAGATGTTCGAGTGTATTCACTGTTGCCATCATCACATTTGGGTTATCCCTGCCAGGGTAGCCCATGGCCGGCCTGAATACCAGAGACTTAGTATTTCTGCGTTGGTTGCTGTCGCTCCAGGACTGACGTCAGGTCGTCAGTAGTATAAAGTAAGGCAGCTGACATCATTACATCAGTTTTTCTTGCCCTAACCTGTCAGGAGCCCCCCAGTAGGAGGCATGTTCTGGTGGAAGAACCCCACCATTGGAAAATAAATACCAATATGTCCCTTGTAAGGAAAGGGAAGAAAGGGGGATGGAGGGAGGGAAACCAGGACTGCAACAGTGAATACACTCGAACATCTGCATTTATGGTAAGTGTACACAACTGTACTATGTTCTTCGTGTTTCACTGTTGCAGTCACCACATTTGGGTTGATTCCCAAAGCTGAGGAAAAGGGTGGAAGCAGTAAAGGAAACTAGGGGCTGGCTAGGATGCCCTGCAAGACTGCAGAGACAAACTCTGTCCAGGATTTGGAGAAGAGAGGCAGGTGGTAATGCTTGGTAAAAGTGTGAACAGATGTCCAGGTGGCAGCCTCCAGAATGTCCCTGGTGGGGACTCCTCTGAGGAAAGCTGCAGAGGTGGAGGCTGCTCTGGTGGGGTGCATCCTGACCCCCTTGGGGGGCTTTCCATGTTGTTTGTAGCAGAAATGGATGCAGTGTGCTATCCATTTGGAGATGGTTTGTTTGGAGATGTCTTTGCGTTCTGTCCCTGTAGCAAAGCTAACCAGCACTGAAGGAATTAGTCCTGTCCAGATAGAATCTGAGCTGTCTGTGCACATCTAGAGAGTGCAGAATCCTTTCCCCCTTGTTTTGGGGATTAGGGAAAAAGGTGGGCAAATTAATAGATTGGTTGAGAGTCACACTGGACACCACACCTTGGGCATGAAGGATGGGTTAGTTCTGAGGGATACCCGTCAGCATGGAAAATGATGAAGGGTTCCACAGCCATGAGCGCTTGCAGCGCAGAGACTCTTCTGGCTGAAGTGATGGCCAGAAGGAATGCTGTTTTCCAGAAGAGACATTTTACCTCTGCAGAAGAAGCTAGTTCAAAGGGGGGAAGGGTGAGCTTTTCCAATACAAAGTTAAGGTCCCAAGCTGGAGTTGGTGCTCTTCTGGGTGGCTTCAAGTTGCTAGCCCCTCTTAGGAACTGTTTGATCAAAAGGTGTGAGAAAAGGGGCTGCTCAGTGGGAAAATGAGCAGAAATAGCAGGCGTATTAATTTTTATAGAGGAGAAAGAGAGGCCACTGTGTAATAGGTCAGCTAAATAATCCAGGATGAGAGGGAGGGAGGGCTGTGCCGTACTGGTTCCCTTAGCCTGGATCCAGGTGCAGAACCTTTTCCATTTGTCAGTATAAGACTTTCTGGTGCTAGAGCGTCTGGCCTCACGAATAACATCTAGGACCTGTTTATTGAGGTTGGCAGATTGGTTCAGAGTTAGGGAATAAGCCAAGCTGCCAAACTGAGTGCCATCAATTGGGGATGCATGAATTCCCCTTGTCTCTGGGTCAGGAGGTTTGGAATCTGAGGAAGGTGCCATGGGGGCAGTGGTGACAGGCTGTGCAGCAAGGGGTACCAGTGCTGCCAGGGCCAGTCTGGAGCTATCAGAATGATCCTTGTTTTTTCCTCCTTTATTTGAAGAAGTACCCTGGGGATGAGAGGTAGTGGAGGAAAGGCATAGACCAATAGATTGACCCAGGGGAAGGACAGGACATCCACTTTCCAAGCCATACAGTGATGCTCCCTGGTGCAGAATTTGCTGAGCTGATGGTTGGTGTGGGAGGCAAAGAGGTCGACCTCCGGGGTGCCCCATTTCTGCATTATCAGGGTGAAGATTCTCCTGTTGAGCTGCCACTCATATGGGTCCAGACGATTTCTGCTTAATTGGTCTGCCAGAGTTGAGATAGCCTGGGAGGAATTGCACTAACAGGTGTAGTTGCATGGCAGAGGCTGTGTGCCAAAGGGTCATGGCCAGCCTGCATAGAGGGAAGGAGCGAGTCCCTCCTTGTTTGCTGATGTACCACAAAACAGTGATGTTGTCTGTTTTGATCAGGAGAGCCCCTGGAGAAAGAAGGGGCTTGAAAGCTATCAATGCATGCTGCACAACCATCATCTCTTTTTGACTGACGTGCAGAAGGATTGCTGTGGGCTCCATTGGCCCTGTATGCACCTGCCGTCCAGGTGTGCACCCCAAGCATAGTCTGATGCATCTGTGGTGAGGGTCTGGGCAGTGGGGGTGGTAAGAAAGGCAGTCCCTTGTTGTGGGAGCATGCTGTTGCCCACCAAAGAAAATCTTTTCTGATGCAGGGAATTATAGGTAGAAGAGTTTCCAGGTCTTGAGAGTGTTGACACCAAAGGCTTTTTAGTTACCACTGATGTTTCCTCATATGCAGTCTGGCACATGGAATGAGTAGTATGCAAGATGCCATGAACCCCAGAGCTTGCAAGATTTTCCCTGCAGATAGCTGGGGCTTGGTGGCTAGTTGAGAGAAGTAGGCTATCAGGAAAATTTGTTTCTCTGGTGTAAGGTATGCTATCTGGGATGCTGTGTCCAGGCTTGCTCCCAAGATGATAATCCATTGGGTGGGCACCTATTTGGATTTCCTTTCGTTGATAGTGTACCCCAGGGAGTTTAGAAGGGTCTTGACAAAGGCCAGGTGCTTGAGCAGCTTTGCCTGGCTGTCTGCCTGAATCAGGCAGTGATCTAAGTATAGGTAAATCTGAATATTTCTTTGCAAAAAGCAATGGTTGGAGCCAGACATTTTGTGAAAACTCTGGGAGCAGTGGATAAGCCAAAGGGAAGAACAGAGAACTGAAAGTGCTGAGATTCTGCCCTGAAACTGAGGTATTTCCTGCAAGATTCCCTGATAGGAATGTGAAGGTAAGCCTCTTTTAGATCTAGGGTGGCTAGCCAAGCGTTCTTGGAGAGCATGGGTAGCAGCTGCTGGAGGGTGAGCATTTTGAATTTTGGAATCACCAGGAAAGTGTTTAGAATGGATAGATCGAGGATAGGGCCCCAGGTGCCCTCTTTTCTGGGCACCAGGAAGAGTCTGGAGTAGAAACCTTGGCCTATCTGTTCTGCAGAAACGTGCTCTACTGCACTCAGAGTGCAGGAAAAGGATTTGCTTTTGAGCCTCTGCCCACCGGTTTGGTGGTAGATCTGGGAACCCTTTTGGGGTTGGAAGGGCGTGGAAGGAAAATTTGTACCCCTGAGACACTATGTTCAGAACCCAGTGGTCATTGGTAATGGTGGCCCAGGTGCGTGGGTGAAAGGAGAGTTTTCCTCCTAGGGGTAAGTGATGGTGGGAAGAGGGAGGGAGAGGTGGGGGTGAGTTCACTGTGAGTTCTTACCATAAGGGGGTGGCTTAGAACTCCCTAGTTTTGAAGTGGAGGTAGTCCACTGCTTAGATCTCTGCATTCCCTGTGGTTCATGTCTGGGGGGGGTCTGGTTCCCCGGGGTCTAAGCTGGACTGGTTCACTGGAAGCAGGAAAGGACCAGTGCTCGGTGGGACAATGCCTACTGAACCTAGGTGGCTGGACCTGCAAGAAGTCCTTAACTGTTTGCATAGATTTTGATTTTTCTTCCATCTTTTTCAGGACCTCTTCTGCCTTAGTACCAAATAAGTTATCTTTGTTGAAGGGGGCATCCAACAATTTAGATTTGACATAGTCTGGCAGGGGCTGTTCCTTAAGCCATGCATGCCTTCTAATGACAGATCCAGTGACTGTTGCCCTGCAAGAAGCTTCTAGGGCATCAAAACCACAGTGCAAGGTGTGTTTAGTTACTTCACTTGCAGAATGCATTAACTCTTGTAATTCTTTAGCTTCTGCCCAACTAGGAAAGGAAGACATCATTTGTTTAAGGAGTTCCAAGGTATGTTGCTGAAATTTCAGCATATGGAACTGACAATTTAGTGCCGTGATAGCAAGAGTAGCTGAGGTGTATACTTTTTTACCCCATCTGTCCAGTGCTCGGGAATCCCTATCTGAGGGGGTGGGATTCTTAGCAGAGGTTGCTTTAATTCCTTTAGGCCCTTGAGAAATTACATAGGGTCAGCAGTAGGATTCTTAAAGAGACATTTGTGTGCGTCAGGGACTCTATAGTACCTGTCATTTTCTAGGTGCTGGAGGGAGGGTGTCAGGAGTCAAGCTGGATTCCAGGAAGACATCCTCCACAACATCCAGGACTGGGGGGGGGGGGGGTGGCCAAGGGTCTGTGCTGTGGAAGATCTAGGAATTCCCGCAGTCTCTTTTTAGACTGAGGGTAGTCTTGAGTCTCCCATTGGAAATGCTCCCTTAAGGTATGCAGTGTTTCCCCAAAGGAAAAATCCTCTGGGTGAGAGACTGAAAGAACAGAATCCTCCGCATCAGAATCCTCATAAGTAGAGAGGGGTTGTATGTCTTCATATTCAGATGCATCAGATTCATCTGCCTCTTGTTCAGACAGAACTACACGGGACAGATCTCTTTTCCTTTTGGAGGGGGTAGCCTGGCTTCCCCTGATCAGCATGATAAGGTCTTCCGCCACTTTTAGCACTTGAGACTGAGGCATGGAAGCAGGTGCCTGAGAGTGGGTTGATTGTTTCTTGGGTGTGGTTCGTACCCTGGGCCTTAGAAACTCGGTCGTTTTTGAAAGAACGGTAGTCGCAAAAGAAGACGTCGGTTTGTGTCGAGAATCGGTAGTGCGAAGGACTTCCTTGGAAGTCGGTGCCTGCTCAGCGGGTCCGGACCCATCCAAGGTAGAGACAACCGCAGGATCCTTAGTTGAAGAAGAGTTTTGTGGCATACTGGACTCCGAATGGGTCTCGGTAGTGGCCTGCAAATGCACAGAAGCGGGCATCAGGGGCTGCGAAAGCACCTCACTGAGGACCGGAGAACTGACGACTAGCTTAACGGAAGCATCGTCGATAAGTTTGGACCTGTGTGGTCTGTCTCTGTCTTTATCTTTACATTTTTTCAGAAGATTTGCTGTCGGATGGCTTACCGAAGCCATATCGGAGTTCGAGGACTGTAAGCGAAAATATCTGGCTACAATAAGGGCCCGACGATGGATAGTTCTGGCATTGAACAAAGCACAGAAGTGACAGCTGGGGACGTCGTGGCAGTAAGAATGGAAGTCTTGGTGTGGTAGTTGCTTTTCCACAGGCAAGACAATTATTAACTTTTTCTGACATCGGTTAGTGCAAGAAAAAAGGATCCCCAATGGGGTACTTAGCTTTAGAAGACTTCAACTTCAATTCAGTAGATGAAAACTCAGGTAGTGGCCGACCGGCATTCGTGTGAACTGCTTCTGCTTCGGGCTCCACGGCAAGAAAGACTGATGTAATGGTGTCGGCTGCCTTACTTTAAACTACTGATGACCTGACATCAGTCCTGGAGCGATAGCAACCGACGCAGAAATACTAAGTCTCTGGTATTCACGCCGGCCGAGGGCTACCCTGGGAGGGATAACCCAAATGTGATGACTGCAACAGTGGAACACGAAGAACATCTCAAGTTTACTATCAGTACACAATACAAAGCACATCATTCTCCCTTGTTCTACAGGAAAACCAGACATGATCTTCCACAACTAGGAGAAGTATTGAGTCAGCCACCTACCTTCTAGTTTTTTGGAAAGGGAAGGCAACTCCTTCTTGTGACTGAGCATGTGTCTCTTCAGATTCCTGCTCTGGTTGCATCTGTATTCACACAGCCCACATTTAAAGGGCTTCTCCTGTGTATGTACTCGCTTATGCCTCTTCAGATTCCCTAGACTACTGCAGGCAAATTCACACCATTCACACTTGAAGGGCTTCTCCCCTGTATGTGTCCTCATATGCCTTTGCAGGTTGACCAGCTGAGATGAGGCATAGCTACACTGTGAGCACTTGTAAGGCTTCTCCCCATTGTGTGTTTTCATATGTCTTTTAACGTGGTTTGAGTAGTAAGAGACAAAAGAGCACAAATTGCAGGAATACACCACCTTGTTCTTGATGCCTTGGCTTGCATTTACCTGCTGAGATGAGGAATCTGAGTTACATCTGGGGCAACCATAACCAGGTTCTCCATCAGGGCACTGACTAGTGGTGTCCAACATGAGATCACACTGCCTACAAGAAAATGGAATATGAAGTGTTGAGTTCCTGTCGTCCTCTCTTTCTGTGTCTGCTGGATCTTCCGTTTCACTCTCCACGCTTAGCTGCCTGTAACTAGGACATTCATCATCACTAAGTGAATATGCAGGGATGCCAATCTTCCCCACAAGAGAGTCTGTAATTAAATACCATAAAAAGACGATCAGAAATATATTTTTGCATTTTTTTCTTTCTTTCTCAAATTACAAGCCTTGAAAGTTACTCATTGCAGAGCTCTACCCCAATCCCCTCTGACAGACTGGAGCAAGACTCTTTCCCTTACCGATACCCCCCCACCAGAAAAACAATATTCTCCCTGCAGATATGAATACTCCACATCCAGCTACACATCCCTTCAGATATTCACCCTGCTCATCGATATAACAAAAACTTTTTTTACTCCTCCTAAATATGGCCTCAGTTGGAAACTCATTCATTTAAGCCAACTAACAGACATCTCCCCTTGGCAATTTACTGAAGAAATTTTACACTAAATTCTTCTTCTTCCTTTAGATTATTAAAACAGCCAATATGCAGCATCTTTATGGGGCTTCTGATTTCCTCAGCATACTGTAAGGAATCTACTACATATATTCAAACAAAAACTGTTACACTGATCACAAAATGGTCTAAACAATACATCAAAAAACACTAGGTCCAACAAAATACCTGCACACAAGAGTTTCTGCATGGGGGTCAAACTCCCCTGCACTCCTCACACCATTTGATTATATATGTCAATTCAGAGATTGCACAACAGTGGGGAATGGGCAAATTCCCCATCCTTGCTGCAGTGCAATTTCCCACAGTACAGTAACAGCACTACACAATCAATATGCTGCAGCTCAATCTGTTCAATAAATTGAGATTGGACCATCTGTCATGCATCTACTGTAACGCATTTAACTGCCCCATTTCGAAAGAGATGACCCATGATAATTCTTTTTTCTTATCAAATGCGACTCTTCCCATACCATCTTGGACCACAATCTAGCAAGGGTTTTTGTTCTGCATACACACAGATGGCTGGTAAACAGCTATTTACTTACTTCACTAATCTTTTTGAGGTGGAAACATGAAGGAAATGATTTAAGGGACAGTGGAAAAAAAAAACATACTGGAGGAGTAACAGAAGTGACCAAGTGATAAATTTTTAATTTGTCAATGGTAATGGAAGAAATAAAGATGCATTTTTTTCTCTCCACCTCTGCTGTCAGTCTGTCATCGGCCCTCCTCCTGGCCAATCGGTCCACTTGTTCCCAGTCAAATGGAAGGGGTTATCATTCTGAAAGTCACTGGGGGAGTGTTTTTTTTTTTTTTTTAATGCGGTAACTCACCACACACACCCAGCAAAGCACCACGGAGTGCCATGCAATGGGCTGATGATGGAGGATGTCCAGTCACTTCTGCAAGGGGGGGGGGATTGCTCCCTCCAAATGGCTCTGCCCCTCCTCCCAAAACACAAGTAGTGTTCTCTCCGTTCTCCCATCAAGGACAGTGCACTGCTCAATGTGTGATCTAATGCACACAACCCTCTCCTACGCTACCAGAAAAGACAAGCAGGCCGCACCACTCTACTGTCCTTCCCCTTCCCTGTCTAGCTCCTCCAGTGTCAGGGCTGCTAACTGAACCCCAGATGTCTGTGCTGCTATGGGGACTCTGTCTCTCTGCACACAAGGTGATTATGTGGTTCCCCCCTCCTATGTTACTTACCTCAGAGCAAACTTTTTAGGGTTAGGCAGAGGATGGGATTGCTAGTCTCAAAAGAAGTTGGCTTTTGCCTTTTAAATTGTGTACATTTTAATCTCCTGAAGATGGTGCAGTGGAATTGGATTAATAAAGGTTTATTCTCATTTCCAAGACTTTTTCATGATGTGATACTTTATAAGCTGTGTAACAGTAAGAATTACCCGGCACTCCCTATATTCTTTTCTGTATCAGAGGCAATCACTACCTGAGATTAACAAAAGATATTGACTAACAAAAGCACAAAGAGTCAGGGTCTTCAACACAATAGAAAGGAGATCAGTCAGTACTGAGCAGTTCATTTTTAGGGCAGGCATGTATTCCTGAATGGAAACTGATTAGGCAGTCAAGTGTGCAAGTTGAAGGTTGGGGATAAATGACTGCTAAAGACAGGCGGAGGAGAGTGAGGCTCTGTAATCTGGTTGAATTACTAACAATCACTACATTTAACGCAGAGTGGCTATTTGTCTCGACAGTGCTGTGGAGTGGACATCTGTGTCACCAGGAGTAACAGGCTCCTTTCACCAGACAGCTGAGTTTGGAAGAGATAGCCGATGTTAACCATAGAGATATTAGTGAGGATAGTATACCAGGGCAAGACTTTTAACACAGTGGTAAGAGAAATGAAGAATTAAATAAACCAACTGTGATACAGCTGATCTGAGTCAGAAGAGAAAGCCATTGGCTGGGTAGGACACAAGTGATTTAAACTAAGACTGCCGCTGCTTATTAACTGACCTGGCTCATCTTAATGGCTACAAGTGAAGCTTGGCAAATGGAAACCTAGGGACTTGAATTTGGTTTCAGCCAGATTTCACACATCACAGCACTGATGTGGTAACTTCAGGGGACCCACATATGGATAGATTTCAATTTACTGTGTGCTCCACCATGTTTTGGAGGCCTAACCACAGTTTATGTGAATGATGCTGTAGGATGTGGTTTGTAAAGAAAGGTGAAAGGAGAAGGGAGGTGGTCCTGGGCTTTATGCTGTCTCACCTGAAAACAGAAGCCAAAACCAGAGGCAGATGTCAGGGTGAAGGCATTTGAAAAGTCAGCTGTTCATTAGTTTGACAAAACAGTACATTTGGAAGAGGAGAGAAGTAGGTGCTGTGGAAGGGTGAATTTTGGAGCGAGAAAGGAGGCATAGATAGTGAGTTGCTGACATATGGAAAAAGGCATAAGTATAAAGTTTTAGACTGAGCAGAATACACATTATGTCTGTTGAGTACTGTAAGGAGTACAGAGGAATATGCATGAAATACAGAAAGTGTTTAAATGAAGAGAAAAGTACAGATGCCAAGTCCTACTTACCTGTAACAGTACATGCTCAATTCCTCATTCCCTCAGTGGCATTCTGCATTATCTGCCAAGGTAATGCAGTACTAGCCAGCTTTCAAAAATTCAGACTCATCTCCCTCTCTCTTCCAGTGACAGCTGATCACATCCTGATGGAGAAGACTTCAGCTGTCACAGAGCGAGTGTTCAGGCTTCATCGCTTCAGCAAAGGAGATGTACCCTACCTGAAGCCAAAATCCTCTAACAAGAGTAAGTTTTCAGCCAATCACAATATTACATAAAAAAAGAAATCCAACAACCACCAAATCAAAGAGGTTGAAACCCACCTCAACTATACGCAATCTAGGAGATGGTGGGTGGGTGCCAACATTGAGACAGTGAGGAATTCAAACATCTACTGTTATAGGTAAGTAGGACTTATGGAACTGTGCTATGTTCACCATTCCCATTGCCTCTGACATTTTGGGTAGATTTCAAAAGTTTATCCTACTTGGGAGGTAGAAGGATAAGGAACTAGGAGCATCTGGAGAATGGTCCTAGCAAAGCCTGCACCGGATCTTGAAAAGGAATCTGGTTTGTAGTGCCTTGTGAAGGTATGAACAGAGGACCAGGCTGCTGCCTCTCGAATACTTTCCACCCCATTCTAATATGCCACTGAAGAGGATAAGATCCTTGTCGAGCGAGCCTTTACCTTGCCTGGAATAGATTTACCATGTTGGGAGTAACGGATAACAATAGCAGAGGACAACCACTGTACAACATTTTGATTAGAGAAAGTTTTTTTTAGAATTCCTAAAGGGTTTTGTTCTGTCAAGGTAGCTCCTGTGAGCTACCCGTGTTCATCCAATGTTTGTAGAATCTTTTCTACCTTGATTTTGGCACAGGATAGAAAACTGGGAGATTGATGGCTTAAATCAAGATAAAGCAAAGACACAAAAACAGGGCAAATCTTCAATCAAGCACAACACCAGGGTGTTGTGCTTGATTGAAGCTTTGCTCTGTTTTTGTGTCTTTGCTTTTGGTATCAGTAGAGGTGGAGGTGTTCAGTGATTAAAGATAAACTAAGAAACAACTTTAGGCATGAATGATGGATTAGTGTGTAACACAACCCTGCCCTTGTGAAAAATAAGATAGGAATGGCCCACCATGAGAGCTTGCAGCTCAGAGACTCACCTTGCAGATATCGGAGTAATAACTAAAACAGTCTTCCAAGTAATGGACCATAAATCAGCTTAAGAGACACGTTGAAAAGGAGGTAAGATTAATTTTTCAAGAACAATGCTGAGATCCAAGGGAAGAGGAATTTGCCTTTTTTTTTTGGGGGGGGGGGGGTCTCAAGTGCTGTTGATCACAGAGAGATGAAAGAAGATGATACAAGGGCAGACAAGCTGAGATGACTGCAAGATGCAGTTTCGTAGAAACATATGGCAAACCATCTCCAAGTAGCTCACACAAACATTTCAAAACCAGAGATGTCAAAACCCCTTCAGGACTTGGTATTGGCTAGGTACCACATAGAAAACCTCTTCCACTTGTAACTGCAAGATTTTTCTAGTTACAGGTTTTCTTCAGTCCTTAAATAACTGCTTCAAATCCTCATGGAACAAGTGTCTAAAAGGAATCAAAAAAGAATCATTCAGGCTGTCATCTGCAATTGCTCTAAGTTGGGGTGTACTATTCACCCCTAATGCACTGTGAACAAATCCAGTTTGCGAAGAAGCCTGTGGTAATTGCCCTTGGCCAATTCAACTAAAATGGACAACCAACTTTCCTTCGGCCAAAAGGGGGTTACCACAATGATCTTTGGCAATTCTTTCTGAATCTTTAGAAGTACCCTTGGGTGTTTAGAAAGGACATACCTAGCACAGATCTCCAGGAGTGCTCTTTTTTGGTAACAAAAAGATTCTGGAGTAAAATATTTTGCCTATGTGTACCGAAGGCACTGGATCTAGGACTCCTAACACGTGACTGAGCACTGGAGGAACAGCTCTGTCTGGTCTGGGGTGTATGGGGGAATTGCCCTGAAAGGGGGAGGATTTCTGTCAAGTATACACTTGTCCAATGTACTCTCAGAACCCATTTTGTCAGATAACCATTTGCAGCCAAGGCTCTGCAGGGTTGAGAGAACCTGGAGGAAGGAAGGACAAGGGGGAGGGGTATATGTACTCTGACTTGGCATGGTCATTCCTTTGCAGGGGTTGATCATTTTTCAGAAAGGAACCCCCCCCTCTTGTTTGGTTTCAAAGAATTATCCTCATCTCATTTACTTTTGGATCCCTGACTTTTGTTTGGCAAGGATATTTGTTTGTTCTGCCCCTTGAAGGAAGATGTCTTGTCTGGGGAGAGCATGGGTACATGAAACAGCCTAGACACACCATGCTTTAATTTGCCCCAATCATCCCACTATTTGAGAATCTGTGTAATACAGGACCCAAACACCAATTCAGAACTTAAAGGCACTTTCAAAAGTTCAACTTTCAAATTATCAAAGTAGTTCTGACTATGTAATCAAGCATTCAGCCTTTCAGTCTTGAGAAATGCTGCTTCTTCTGTTGTAGTACCTGCATATTCAGGCAAACCTCTCAAAGCACGTTTTGAAACCTGAGTTGAATTGGAAAATTTCATTCATATAAAACTCTGCTGCATCCTTACCTGCAGAGCAAAAATCATCCAAACTGTTTGCATACTGTAAAATAAATTTCCACATATAGCCTTCTTAATTTAACACTCTAAAGGCTTGATTACTATAAAAAGAGAGACACTTTTTTTTGAAAATCTAACCATTTCCCCTATTTATCGGGGGGGGGGGGTGGTATATTGGATTAGATTAAGCCAATTACTTTATTTGAGCCTTTTAGGAACTGCTGTTACAGTTACTGGTGTCCTAAAAGCAGCTTTATAAACTTCCTCCAATACCCTGACGTTTGTGTGATGGGGGGGGGGGGGTAGTATAGCCAAAGAACTGAGCATCTTGTCCTCTATAAGGTCATATAAAGACTAGGCCTCTGGATACTGGGAGGGAGAGATTGCTCTAGGCCTATGGGCTGGAGGATCATCTATGGGATACTGGAATGGCTCCTCAGGGATAGAGGAAGAGACTGCTATGGTTCTGGGGCTTGGGTGCTGGCAGGATGGGCCTCCTCCTTGGCTTGCTTAGCACAAGAACTGGTTGGTTGCTTGCTTTGTAGCAGGCACAGGACGGTGAGCACAGTAGAGGGAGGCCCCTAACTTCAGGAAACTAAGGTCTGAAAGGCCCTGGTGCTCCGTTCACAGGTATGAATATCAGGATGAAGAAGGCAGGTTAAAAAGCCAAGAAAGAAATAGAAGTTAGAAATTTAGAAGGTAGAAGGGAAGGCCCTCGGCTAAAGAGCAGTTCGCTTTTCGGCTGAAGCGCGAAACCCGTCGCCCGGCAGAAAACAAGGAACAGGAAAGCTTAAGGCAGTTTTCTCAAACATGTCGATCATTCGCGTGAGCTAGGGTTATGCGGTTGAGTGGGGCGTGACCGACGGGCTAAAATCTAATCAGGCAAAATCGGGCGAAATCTAAAGCCTCAAGTCGATCTAAAAAGCGTCGCCCGGTTAAAAACACAGAGCTAGACAACGGGCTACCTAAACAATGTTTGCACAACAATGGGAATTTTAATGGGTAGAAATCTTTATGACATTATAAGCAGTCCACAAGATTTTGAGTTAAGAACTTTCTCCTGTAGAAGACTTGAGGCGAAGTCACTTGAGAGCTACAATTCTGAAGTCTTGAAGTGGTATTCTGAAAGTCTTGCACTGACTGACCCGGCACTTGGCGGCACTTCTGCTGGCAAGAATGCAGCGAGAATTCGGCCGGCAAGAAGCCCTTGCCGAAAAAAAACCATGGCACGCCGGTGAGACGCCACCGACACCAGCCCAGACCCAGACTTGGACCATCCGGTACGAATCGAAGGGGCTGCCTGATGACAGGACAACCCATTTGTAAAGACTGCAGATGCATCCTTGAAGGACATCTTGTCTAGCTCTGGGGTTAGTTCCTGACTGCTCTTAACTAAAAAAAATTCACTAAATCCAGCAATCGTCTGAAGGCAAGTGAACATGTGTTCGTTCTTCAGCTCAGGTTCACCTTACGAAGAATCAGTGACTGGACTCAGTGTCAGCTAGGAAATCACTTTACTCATCAGATTCTTCATCATTCTCTGAAACAGAAAAGTCCCTAGCC
The DNA here is from genome assembly GCF_019279795.1 of Protopterus annectens. Taxonomy (NCBI): domain Eukaryota; kingdom Metazoa; phylum Chordata; order Ceratodontiformes; family Protopteridae; genus Protopterus; species Protopterus annectens. The sequence goes on along the minus strand of NC_056728.1, from coordinate 1,304,056,742 downwards.
GATTTAGCAATAAAGTCATGTATGAGAGCACAACCACCAGAATTAGATGTCTGTAGAACACTCAGGGAATCCACTTCAGCCTTAAACAGTTATAATCTGATTATCAGCTACATGATGGAGCTTCTGATTCTTTTTCTTGAGAACTTCACTACCACATAAAACAACTGGGGACACAGTATTATGTCTGGTAATGGGTCTCTTACTCCAGATAACTCTTGCATCAAAAAGATTTGGTTCTCCCATATCCGTGCCAGGTACTGGTACAGCTCCAGAGGATGCGTCTAACCCTTGTTTCATATTTGCCATTAAAGTTGCACTAGAGAGAAGAGGGGGCAAAAATGTAAGTTGTCTGCAGGCCAAGCTTTTTAGGTACAACTGGATTTGATAGGGGTATTAGAGTTAGGATCCATCAAGTCAGAGATGGGGAGAGAACACCAGCCAAAATACTAAACTGACAGTATTTGATGATCACAATAAGCACTTACTTCCCCACAAAACTAAACTCTGTCAAACTGTGCCATTATCACAGAAACGGTTGCAAAAAAGTGTAAAATCCCATGATTGGAGGAACTCTGTGGTCAGACTCAGTAAGAAGCTGAGATCCCTCATAAAATCCTCCAAAGCTAGTTACGAAAACAAAATCGCCACTGATTCTAAAGACAACCACAAAGCATTCTATAGCTATGTCAAGAATCTCAATGACAACACTCAGATCTGCTCTGAGTTGCAGCACAATGGCACTAAATATACAGAACTAAATGATATTGCCAACATCCTGGCAGACAGGTTCAGTGCTAACTTTACCCCTCTCTCATTCCCTAAAGGGCCCATCTCTATACAGGAAGAATGCAAAGTTCCTGTAATCCCGGCTGCACAGGTAAAAAAAACACACTCTCCAAAGCCAAGAACAGAGCATCCATGGGACCTGACAACATCCCAGGTTGCATTCTACATGAACTACAGAACGAACTGGCACCCCACCTAAGTACCACGTTCAATCATAACCTCACCTCAGGCTTTGTGCCCACTGAATGGCTCACAGCAACGGTTATCCCACTCCACAAAGGGGGAGCCACCACAGGCCCTGAGATCTACTGCCCCATTAGCCTGACGAGCCTGGTCTGCAAGGCTATGGAACGTATCATCATGGAACTTATAAACAATGACATTGCTAATCTCCAAACTCTGGACCCTACCCAGTTTGAGTTTGTAAAAGGCAGATCATGTCTCCTAAACCTGAGAGACTTCTTTGAAGCGGTCACCAAAGATGTAGATGAGGGTAAGGTGGTTCACACAGCCTATCTAGATCTCGCCAAGGCTTTCGACACCATCCCCCACTCTGGAATTATAGAAAAACTCACTAAACTAGGTACAAATCCCTATGTCACAAGATGGGTTGCCAACTGGCGCACTGACAGAACCCACACTGTGAAAGCAGCAGACTCTAAATCCAACATTAGACCAGTGACAAGTGGAGTACCACACGGTTCAGTCCTAGGTCCTCTCCTGTTTGATATCTACTTCTCTGAAGTACAGGCTAACAAAGTTCACAGATGACTGCAAACTAGGAGCCATAATCAAAACTCCTAACGATGTGGACATCCTACAAAAGGGCCTCACTGAGACAGATGCCTGCTGTCAAAGCCATGGCCTCAAGCTCAATGCCAAAAAGTGCATTGTCATCCCTTTTGATAAAAACTCTGCACTCATGAACTACAACATAGGCAGTAGTATACTTAACACTAAAGGTGTGATAAGAGACCTTGGGACACAGGTGGACAGTAGTCTCTCCTTTGATAATCAAGAGGAGTAAAGCTGGAGTTTTTTGAGACAGTCTGCGTAGGGCATCTGTTTGAGGCCGGTAATCCTCTTTGTGAGGTATTTCTGTGGCCTTTCCAGTTGTTGTAGATGTCTTGTGAGGTACATACCAAGAGGGGCATTACACTATATAATGGGTCTAATGAGTGATGAGTAGAGGGGAACAATGACCTCTTTTTTTCTGGATGAGAAACCTTTTGTGATGAGGTGTGCCACGTAGAAGGATTTCCTGACTACTGTGGCGATGTGATTATCAAAGGAGAGACTACTGTCCACCTGTGTCCCAAGGTCTCTTATCACACCTTCGGTGTTAAGTATACTACTGCCTATGTTGTAGTTCATGGGAACAGAGTTTTTACCAAAGGGGATGACAATGCACTTTTTAGCATTGAGCTTGAGGCCATGGCTTTGACACCAGGCATCTGTCTCAGTGAGGCCCTTTTGTAGGATGTCCACATCGTTAGGAGTTTCGATTATGGCTCCTAGTTTGCAGTCATCTGCGAACTTCGTTAGCCAAAGACCTTCTGTGTTTCGTATATACTTCTCTGAAGTACAGGCTAACAGGAGAGGACCCAGGACTGAACCCTGTGGTACTCCACTTGTCACTTGTCTGAAGTCGGATTTGGAGTCTGCTACATTCACAGTGTGGGTTCTGTCAGTGAGCCAGTTGGCAACCCATCTTGTGACATAGGGATTTATACCTAGTTTAGTGAGTTTATCTATAATTTCAGAGTGGGGAGTGTCATACAAACTTATCAAAATTTGTCTACCACTATCCCTTTATCTTACGATATATCATTTCTTAGGATTTGACCATTTATTTTGTAATGCTTACTTTATGCTCTTTTTGTCAAGTTTCACAATACTACATTAATTTTCATTAAAAGCAACAGCATTACCACTGCACCAGATACATATTTTTGTAGACTGACTGCGTGCTCAACCAGCATCTATTAATGACGGAATTGTATTATTCAATTGGCAGTCCCTTTTCCCACTTGTAGCTCAAAAAGAAAGAGCTCCAGTACACAGATTGCTGACACCACTTACCAGTCACCCGGACTGAAGAGACCTCCTAAAATGCTATATCCTGTTGCACAGCCTGCATTTTACTCATTTAAATACACACAACTTGAGATTTAATACATTTGTCATTGGTTTCTTCTGCTGAATAACGTTAAATGCCTTAGCAAGATAAACTAAGCGCCATTCATTGACCAGGCAATCACACTGATGTTACCTGTTCAAAAAAATGCAATGAAATTCAGACTCTCTCTATCACTTTATACAGAATACATGTCAGCTTGATGGGTCTAATTGAATCTGATGTGAACCCTCCTACAGCTGTGACAGATCAGGCACATGTCTAGACACTGGCACTTTAAAGTGATTGATTGAGGTGGGGGATTTAATTAGGGTTGTCTTGATTCTGTACAGTACCGGCTGTTATGTAACTGAACTTTTTGTTTTTAATTTTATTTGTGGCAGCAGTTATATCTGTAGCTACATAAGAGATATGGTACATTTCTGTTAAACCCATTTCATCTGTGTGCAATTTCACAAATTAAAAATATACTTAACCCTAGAGTAGTGATGGCAATATTTCTCATTACCCAAGAACAGAAAATACACCCCTGGGATCACTTCATTGGCTCTGCTTGACAGAGGATCAGTTAATTAATCAATGGGGCGGCGAAAGCTGACACAGTCTGGCTAGGCTTATAAATGCCCTTGGGCAGATAGCCTAGTACACCTACCTATGAACAGGGCTTCAACCCTGCTATCGCTATCTTGAGGGGGTTAGTGAAATTCAACAGTACAATAACCTAAACAATGGATGCCTCATGATTTATTTTTGGTCCCCTGAGCTGAAGCTGCTAAATAACAGACAAAATAAACCAAAGTTTTGTCCTGCCGCGTGTAAACCACCCCCGGTGTCTCCTGCCTTGAGGTACCCTGGACTCCTGCCTGTTGAAAACTATCTAATGCCTGAATCAATGATTCTAAAGGACTAAACATAGTCATTTGCTTTCTCTAAAGTTTGTAAAAAAAAAAAATCTTCCTTCAATGATTTTCACCATGTATTTGGATTTGGTGATCACGTCACTGCTACATATTCAACTACTCTCTTTCAATCCTGTAATGTACTAAACCTTATTACTGCTTTCAACCTCTGAGATCAGGCTAAGGTCTTAAGTTTCTGTATTTAACTAGACTTTTTTCCCCACTGAGGACATTTTTGAAAAAGTTTAGTACTTTTTTTTTTTTTTTAATTTGGTGACCCACCAAAGAGTTCTTTTTGTTGCATTTATCTTTACTATTTGGAAATTTGGTGACCCACCAAAGAGTTTTTTTGCTGCATTTATCTTTACTATTTGACTGTTACCAGGATACATTTATGTAGTATCATAGAATGCCCAGCTTTGGGGAGCAAAAAGGATAACATGACTGACCAAAGTTTGAACAGCAGCTCAAACACTGGAAGAGCTGGGAAGGGGAAGATGGGAATGAGTAATATTTGACAGACAGTCCATGCTGAGGGGAGGGAGAAAGTTGTTCAGGCAAGGCAACCTGCTCCCATACAAATACAGGCTTTCATGTTATCAATGGCTACAGGAGTGGGGGACATGTGCTTGGAAATCCCAAGCCAGTGATAGTAGCCCAGATGGGACTGGGAACATTCACAACTAGGAGGGTACAAGACACTCCCACAGTGCCATGGGTGCCACATCATCCACCAGGTGAGGGTTAGAACCAAAACAAATGCCCTATGATGCTGTTGAGGGCACATACACCTTCACCCATGGCTTTTTATAAAACGGCCAACTCCTTGAAAACCACTCTTGCCCTCACTGGGAAACTTCTACAGCAGGGGTATAAAATGGCAAAACTGATAAAGAGGGAGGCTTAATGACTGGCAGTTAGATTAGGAAAAAAAGTACACAAAGAAAATACTGTAGAATCTGCTGACAGTATAATGATCTGAATGGACAATATAGAAAGTAACAGAGTCAGTTTTCCCAATCACATTATTTACTGCAACACATTTCCTACGGTTTATTTCTAATTACGTTTGATTTAAGTCACAGGTTTAATAGTGTGGTGTTACCTGTGTTAATTAAAAGGCTATAACCGTGGGTGGAAAGCAGAAAGTCTCTATGTCTGCCAGTGTATCGGCCATACTGCCACCCTGTTGGAATTTATACTAATGTTTTTGTACTCCATTTTCCACTACCTGGCTTGTCAATCATGATCAACTGTGGTAAAGTTATCATGCAGTCGATGATCAATTTTTTTCTGTGTGTGACCCAATATCAACATTCACATAAATATGGGTATATTATGCCTTTTCCCCAGTACACCACTCCTTCAAGCATGTGTTCATTTCCAAACATGTTCCAGTGAAGGCTACAAAAGGAAGCAGCTTGGCAGAGTTGAGCATACATCTCATGATCATACTTTTGTATGTTATATATCAAGCCTCAAGTAGATGTTGGCACTTAAGCAGACTGGGCCATCTCCCATCCCCAAGAATGGGCAAGCTGGCATGGGGCTGTTCAACTCCATCCTACCCAGACAGTTTGCCCAGAGCCTGGGTTGCTACCGGACACAAGGCCATACAGGTTGTAGTCAGGGCTTTAGCTGTCAGTACCCCAGAGCTCACAGGTGCCATAATATTTATTAACCAGCTACAGCCAATAGTAATATTAATACTGAAGCAGATTTTTTTTAATGCTGTGTATTTACCTAGTCAATGCCAGGTAACTAAAATTCCCACTAAGGATTATATTTGCAATGTATCAACATCTTGGAATTTAGTCAGAAAATACTCAGTTCTATATGGAGCACATTGTACAGCAGGTTTCCAGTAGACACTCTATAACACAGACATTGACTGCTGCATAAGCATTTCTAATGCTGAACCTGTTTCTTAGTCTTAAGAGGCCCTTTAAAAATACTGAGACACCACCATATCCCAATCATACTACAAACAGTAAAAGCAGGTAGAATTTTTGACATTCATTTCGGATCTTCAAATCAGCTTTGGTAATTGAACACATCAATATCCTCCAAGAGGAGAAAAGCTTCTAAATTTACTCCCTGCGAAACCCATAGCAGAGTTCAGTAATTGCAAACACAAAGCTCAACTGGTAAAATCTTGAACCTGACTATAATACCATTACATGTTTTTTGCATCCCAACATCTCCTTTTACTTGCATAAAAAGTCACTGTCCACTGGAGTGAGAAGAACGCTCCAAAGTTATCAAAGCCTCTGCAAAAATCAGATATTTTTTATCATCACTGATCTGAAGATCATTATTACAGTCTTGGGAATTTCATAAAGAACTCCTCCAAATCATCCCCTTCATTGTGTGATTCTGGCATTTTAAGTCATTTTCAGTACTGCTCATGTTTGTAAAAGGGGGTGTGAAGACGTCAAAAAAGACTATGGCAACTTTCTTGCTCAGTGCTTTCAGAGAGATGAAGCCCATCAACTGCAAAGCTGACACTTTTTTCTTAGCCACAACCTGAACATTGCAAATTCACTAATTATATGCAGGTGCATTATGAAAGTATCTGAGGATTTCATTAAGCAGATGTTCTTTCATGCTTTACAGATGCTCTATAATCTCAACATATCCTGCTGCATATTCAAGATAGACGATGTCTCCCTAGAGGTTTTATGGACTGGTGTTTAGCATGGCTCAATTTAACACTACATTTTCGTAAAGGAACTCTGTGCTGCAATGTTATGGTGACAGAATGTATGTTTTTTAACCTGATCAGTGGAAGTCCCTGTAATGTGTTGAGTAGGAGGTGCTAATTTTGTTCATGTTATGGCTTTTTGAGATACTGATGAGGCTTTCTGGGGTCAGACTTCAGAAACTCTGCATATGTAGGAGTGCATGCATGTTCACAGAGTGGAAATGCTGCTGGAAGCTTGGCCTCAGTAATCTGGATTTAACTGTACCTCTCAGAGACAAACAGATTTGTATTTTCTGAGAGCCTGGGGATGACCTTGCACACAGACAAAGTTACTTTATGCAGTGCCTTCGATACATAATCTAAAGAAAGATTTATCCCATTAAAAAGGAAAACTTGGAAAAACAATGTGTAGCACTGGTCAAAACCTAGTTTTACATTCCTCAAAGGGTCACTTAACTGGCATGCCTATTTACAACAACTTTGTAAGACAATGATAAGTACTGATGCCAACTGCATAATTTAAAAGCAATTTGGAAAAAAATGGTTAAATCCAAGTACTGGAGTGTGCAACTAGTAGGTGTGAACACATTAACAGGATGGTAACAAATGTCTTTCGGCTTTCCCAGTTAGGGTTTGCCAAAGCATATCACCGGTCCGCAGACTGATTGGCAGTGACGCTTTTACAGTGTCGAGTACAGAAGGCACACGTGCGTGCGCCTACCTGCATGTCTTTAAAAAAATCACTCAACTGCAGGGAGGACATGCAGACTCCACACAAAAGGTGCTCCAGCTGAGTATCGAACTGGAGAACCTCTTGCTGTGAGGCGACAACGCTAACCACTGCGGCTATAGGATGGTAACTTAAATGCAATTAGTTTAAAAGGAAGGCCTTTACAACATGGTCTTGTAGTGATCATTAACAGGAATGAATGAGACACAGCAATGAGAGAAAATGTCTCTCAGTGAAATAATTGAACTTCTTTTCCTTGTTACACTTAACACACAAGCTATTTTTTTATCTTCTAAAAAGTTCACAAGCATCATCTCTGCTGAGAACCCATGGCTTCTAAAAACAATGAAGCATGCCTTAAAGACTCACTGCAATTAGACAAGAGATAAGTCTATAAATAAAACTAAATTACGTGTGTATGGCTTTCCTTATTACCTTCTCTCAAAATTAATCTTTCCAAAACTTCACAAAAATTTTAATTTTTGCTGTCATTCCCAAGGTAAAAAAACTATTAAAACTCCAAGAGAACAGCCTAAGCAAAATAAAGCAAAACAACAATAAAAAAATGTACAGAATGTGTGTTCTGCCCTTCATAGCAATTCAGGCAGTTTATATTATAGTTGTACAGTTTGAGCATTTTTGATCGGTTGCTGCCATCTAGTGGCCTTTTATTTATAACAGTTAGATTAACTTGTTTTACAGCATTATAGCAAGCCTCAAGATGTGATGTAACTCAGTCAGGAAGCAGCTTTCTTTCACTTCTAGCCATTATGAAGTATAGTCATGATATTCTTTTCCCAGGCCCTGGCATTCACATCACCTGTAAGTAATTTGTATTTAGAAGTGCTGTATATTGCATATATTCTGACATGTTGCTATTTGTATTGTGTTGCAGTTTTACAAAGTATTAAAGTTAAGAAATCTCAGTAAAGCTACAAGAAATCTCAATTCTTTCGCTTATTGGACTTTCTTAAAGTGTTAAGCTGTCCGTTTAGCTGTACTACGCCTCTCAAAGTGCTGTGAGAACAGAACAGTAAAAAAGGAGATCCTTGCAGCCCTGAATACAAGAGGTCACTGCACTGCAAATAGGAGTCTGAGATCAGTGAAAAAGTATAAATCTGAGGATATGCCCCCCATGACACAGCATGGCAGGGAGAACAGCTCCAGTGTCCCGAAAGATGATACACGGTCACATGGCTCCAAATCATCAAGATCCAGTAAGATGTCCTCAGCATGTTCCTTAGCAATCAGAGCTCGTGCCAAAGCAGATGCGGCACGTGCCCAACTGGCATTTGCTGAAAAAGAAGCCATTATGATGTGACAAAAGGCAGAATTGGAAGCTAACCTACATATTCTTCAGCACCAGAGCACAGCTGCCGCTGCTTACCTGGAAGTAGATTCATCAGTAAGCGAGATAACTCACGACTACCAGAAATCCCAGAGAGCCCTCTCTCCTCTGCTGAACGTACAAGTGAGTACATCCAGAAACTTACTAGTATGCATGCAAGCCAGCAGTCACTTAAGATTATGCAAGGAGAATCCAGCCCAAAGCCATCAGATGTCCCGGGTATGCCCAGTCAGTCTTGTGATGTCAGCAGTGTCAAACCAACAAAAGGACAACCTCCAGAGCTCCTTAGAAATGGAAATCCAGGACTCCCACTACCACAGCCTAAAGATTACAACACCAAAACATACAAAATGTCACAAAGTATTGTATCCGCACATAAATGGTTAACTCAGGTTTCATCAAGTTTGACGACTGTCCAGAAAACTACTGGGCATGGAAGTCCTCCTTTCTGAGTACAGCTAGAGACTTAAATTTGGTGGCTGCAGAAATGCTGGACATAATAATAAAATGGTTGGGCAAAGAGTCAGCAGAGCATGCAAAAAGCATGCATAGAGTACACTTACTTAACCCTTTGGCAGGACTTAACATGGCATGGCAGAGACTAGAAGAAAGGTATGGCTCACCTGAAGCAATTGAAGGTGCTCTACTGAAAAAGCTTGAAGCCTTCCCCAAGTTGAGCAATAAAGACAATGTAAAATTACAACTGGGCGATCTTCTTCTAGAAATACAGTGTGCTAAAGAGGAGGGCTATTTGACAGGGCTTTCATTTTTAGACACTGCTTGTGGTACTAATCCAATAGCAGAGAAACTCCCATATACCTTGCAACAAAAGTGGTCATATGTTGGAGGTAAATACAAAGAGGAAAATGGAGTAGATTTTCCCCCTTTCTTTGTGTTTTCTAGGTTTGTTCAGCAGCAAGCAAAGATTAGGAGTGACCCCAGTTTTGCCTTCATTAGCAGCAGTAATCCACCATCCAGACCAGAAAAGCCTTCCAGACCTCATGGTAATACTTCTGTGTTCACACACAAAACAGTTGTACCTTCAAGGGCCACAAACCGTCAAGACAACAGCAAGATGAGCCCTATAGGAAGTCCTGATAGAAAATGCCCAATTCACCAGAAGCCTTATCCTCTGAAAAGGTGCAAAGGGTTTAGAGGTAAGCCTACTGAGGAGAGAATATCCTTTCTTAAACAAAATGACATATGTTTCAAGTGCTGTGAATCTACTAAGCATATAGCTAAAGACTGTAAAATATCAGTCGAGTGCACAGAATGTGGCAGTGAGAAACACATAGCAGCCTTACACCCTGATCCACCTTCACAACCAGCAGGGATGGTAGAAGCCAGGAAAGATCAGGGCAGGGAGCAAAAATAGGATTCCCATTCTTCAGTGATATCTAAGTGCACTGAAATCTGTGGCCAAGGTAAAAATCCACGGTCATGTTCTAAAATCTGTTTAGGCACTGTGTATCCCACTGGGAAAAGAGACAAAGCAGTGAAGATTTATGCAGTTCTTGATGAGCAGAGCAACAAATCACTTGCAGGGTCAGACTTTTTAGATATCTTTAACATTAAAACAACTGCAGCTCCCTATACTCTAAAGACATGCGCAGGCATTATGGAAACTGCAGGCAGAAGAGCCATAGACTTTGCTATTGAATCTTTTGATAAGGAAAAGCGATTCCTATTACCTACACTGATACTGTGTGACATACCTGACGACAAGTCAGAAATTCCTTCTCCAAAGGTGGCTTATCACTCTCACCTCCGCCCAATTGCTCACCTCATTCCAGCTGTTAATTCTGGTACTTCTATCCTTTTGCTTCTTGGAAGAGACATTTTAGAAGTACACAAAGTGCATGAACAAATTAATGGACCGGTCAATGCCCCTTATGCTCAGAGACTTGACTTGGGGTGGGTCACTGTAGGAGAAGTTTGCCTGGGATCAGCTCACCAGCCAAACAGCATCAGTTTCTTCAAGATGTCTTATCAGTGCATGCCAGAACAATTTTACTGTTAAAGAAAGCTTTGATAATTTAACACGGTTTTGGGACTCTTCTTCACACAGCAAAGAGGATACCAGCATTAACATAGAAACTGACAATCTAGGGGTTTCAGTGTTCCGGAAATCAAAGGACGATAATAAACAAGCCCTGTCCGTAGAAGATAATACAGCTGTGTACACTTACCATAAATGTAGATGTTCGAGTGTATTCACTGTTGCAGTTATCACACTTGGGTTATCTGCCTGCAGGTAGCCCTCAGTCGGCCTGAATACCAGAGACTTAGTATTTCTGCGTCAGTTGCTGTCACTCCAGGACTGACGTCAGGTCGTCAGGGGTATAAAAGCAGGCAGCCGACGCCATTACATCAGTTTTTCTTGCCCCAAATGTCAGAAGCCCCCAAACAGGAAGCTAAGTAATGGTGGAAAAAACACCACCAGTAAAAAGTAAATACCAATAGCCCTGTAAGGGGTGAGTAATACATTCAGAGAAGTAGAGAGAGAGACAGAGAGATGGGGGCTGGAAGGTGGGAAACCAGGGCTGCAACAGTGAATACACTCGAACATCTACATTTATAGTAAGTGTACACGACTATACTATGTTCTTCGTGTTTCACTGTTGCAGTCATCACACTTGGGTTGATTCCCAAAGCTGAAGAATGGGTGGAGGTAGTCAAGAAGAGATGGGGCTGGCTAGTACACCCTGCAGAACTGCTGTAGCAAAACCTGCCCTGGATTTGGAAAAGATAGGCAGGTGGTAATGCTTGGTTAAGGTATGAACAGAACTCCAGGTAGCAGCTTCCAGAATGTCCCTAGTAGGGACTCCCCTGAGGAATGTTGTAGAGGTAGAGGTTGCCCTGGTGGAATGAGTTCTGACCACCTGAGGGGTTGGTTTCCCATGGTGTTTTAACAGAAATGGATACAGTGTGCTATCCATTTGGAAATAGTTTGTTTAGATATGGCCTTGCCCTCTGCCACAGGTGCAAAGCTGAGTAGTAGCTGGTCAGATTTTCTGAAGGGCTTAGTCCTGTCAAGGTAGAATCTGAGCCGTCTGTGCACGTCTAAAGAGTGCAGGATCCTTTCCCCTTTATTTTGAGGATTGGGAAAGAAGGTTGGCAAATGGACAGATTGGTTGAGAGTTACACTGGACACCACTTTAGGCATAAAAGTAGAGTTAGTTCTGAGGGAGACCCTGTCAACATGAAAGAAGGGTTCCACAGCCACAAGCGCTTGTAGCTCAGACACTCTTCTAGCTGAAGTGATGGCCAGAAGCAAGGCTGTTTTCCGAGAGGGGAATTTTAACTCTGCTGATGCTGCAGGTTCAAAGGGGGTGGGGGTGGGGGGGGCATGAGCTTTTCCAGTATAAAGTTAAGGTCCCAACCTGGGGAGGGTGCTCTCCTTGGTGGCCTTAAATTGTTGGCCCCTCTCAGAAAATGTTTGATGAGAGGGTGAGAGAAGAGAGGTGGCTCAGTGCTGTAATGAGCCAAGATGGCAGTGGCATGGATCTTAATGGAAGAGAAAGACAGGTCTCTGTGGAGTAGATCTGCTAGGTAATCCAGGATTAGAGAAAAGGAGGGCAGAGGAGTGTATGCTCCTTTAGACTGAATCCAGAACAATACCTTTTCCACTTATCAGCATAGGATTTCCTTGTACTGGGTCTTCTGGCTTCCAGAATGACATTCAGTACCTACTTGCTTAGGCTGGTCACTGGGGGAGAATTCAAGGAATAAGCCAGGCTGCAAGGTTCAGGGTTTGCAGTTGTGGATGCAGGATCTGTCCCTCCTGCTGAGTGAGGAGGATTGAGATCTGAGGTAGAGGCCATGGTGGCACCGGTGACAGCCTGCGCAGTAGTGGGTACCAGTGCTGGTGTGGCCAGTCTGGAGCAATCAGGACTGCCCTTGGTCTGTCCTGTCTTACCTTGAGTAGTATTCTTGAAAGAAGAGGCAGAGGGGTAAAGGCATAAATTGAGATGTTTACCCACTAGAAGGACAGGGCATCCACGTCCCATACTCTGTTGTGTGGTGTCCTGGTGCAGAATTTGCTGATCTGGTGATTGTAGGGGGAGGCAAAAAGGTCTACCTCTGGTATCCCCCATTTCTGGGTTAACAGTCTGAAAGTGCTGGGATTTAATTGCCACTCGTGTGGATCTAGGAGATTTCTACTTAAGTCGTCGGCCAGAGAGTTTTGTTTGCCTGGCAGGAATTGAGCTTGCAGATGGATCTGCATGTCCAATGCTGTGTTCCACGGTGTCATGGCTAGCCTGCAGAGTGGGTAAGAGTGGGTTCCCCCCTGCTTGTTGATGTACCACATAACTGTGGTGTTGTCTGTTTTTATTAGCAGGGATCCAGGTGAGAGAAGGGATCTGAAAGCTGTCAGAGCGTGCTGAACAGCTAGCATCTCTTTTTGGTTGATGTGCATATGAATTTGACTTGGGCTCCAGTGGCCCTGAATGCACTTGTCTCCCAGATGTGCCCTCCAGGCATAGTCTGATGCGTCTGTGGTTAGGGTCTGGATGGCATGGGGTTGTGTAAAGGGAAGCCCCTTGTTGTGGTTGCATGCTGCTGCCCACCAAAGAAACTCTGTCCATAGACAAGATATGGTTGTTTCCAGGTCCTGAGAATGTTGGCACTAAAGACTTTTTAAGTACCACTGAAGTTTCCTCATATGCAGTCTGGCATATGGAATTAGTAGAATACAAGAGGCCATGAACCCTAGAGCCTGCAGGATTTTCCTTGCGGATAGCTGGGTTCTGGTGGCCAATAGTGTGAAATAGTATGTCGGAAAGGCTTGTTTTTCTGGAGTAAAAAATGCCATCTGGGAGGCTGTGTCCAAGCTTGCTCCCAGGAATACAATCCTTTGACCGGGTACTAGTTTTGATTTATTTTCGTTGACAGTGTACTCCAGGGAGGTTAGAAGGTTCTTTACAAATGTCAGGTGCTGCATCAGCTTTTCCTGACTGTCTGCCTGAATCAGGCAATCATCCAACTAAGGGTATATTTGAATGTTTCTTTGTCTGCAGTAGGCAATGAGCCAGGCATTTTGTGAAGACTCTGTGAGCAGTGGATAAGCCAAAGGGAAGTACAGAGAACTGATAAGGCATAAATCCTGCCTGAAACATAGATATTTCCTGCATGATTCCCCGATAGGGATGTGCAGATAGGCTTCTTTTAGGTCTAGGGTGAACCCAGGCCTCTTTGGACAGCATAGGAAGAAGCTGCTTAAGGGTGAGCATTTTGAATTTTGGTACCACCAAGAAGATGTTTAGAATGGAACGATCTAGGATTGGGCGCCAAGTGCCCTCTTTTCTGGGTACCAGGAAAAGTCTGGAATAAAACCCTTGACCTATCTGTTCTGTAGGAACAGGCTGAGTTGCCCTTATGGAGAGCAGGGATTTAAGAACATCTTGGTTTTGTGCCTGTGCCCACTGGTTTGGAGGAAGGTCTGGGAACCCTTTCGGGGTTGGCAGTGTGTGGAAGTAAAATTTGTACCCCTGGGATACAATGTTGAGAACCCATCGGTCTTTGGTGATGGAGGTCCAGTTTTTTGCATGGTGGGCAAGTTTTCTTCCTAGGGGCACAAGCAATTGGGCAGCGGTGAGGAGTGGGATTGACAAGTCATTGTGAATTCCTTCCATAAGGGGGTGGCTTAGCACTCCCCGTTTTAGAAGTGGTGGTACTCCATTCCTTAGATCTGTGCATAGCCTGAGACTGTAATCTGGGGGGGGGGGGTCTGTTTCCCCTGGGTCTAGTTTGAGATGGCCTTGAAAGGGCAGGAAAGGACCAATGTTTCGAGGGGCAAAGCCTATTAAACCTAGGAGGCTGCACCTGCAAAAAATCTTTGACTGTCTGCACAGACTTAGCTTTTTCTTCCATCTTTTTTAGAACCTCTTCTGCTTTGGTGCCAAACAAACTGTCTTTATTCAAAGGAGCGTTTAGTAGGTTTGATTTGACATGGTCTGGCAAGGTCTGTTCCTTAAGTCAAGCATGCTTCTCAGTACAGAACCAGTGATTGCTGCCCTGTAAGATGCTTCTAGGGCGTCAAACCCACATTGCAAAATATGCTTGCTGACTTCGCTTGCAGAACGCGTAAGCTCCTGTAATTCTTTATTTTCTGCACAGTCTGTAAAGGTAGATAATTTTTGCTTAATAACTTCCATAATATGTTGCTGGTATTTCAGCATGTGAAACTGGCAATTCAATGCCCTAATGGCAAGAGTTGCAGAGGTATATACTTTTTTACCCCATCTGTCTAAAGCTCGGGAATCCCTGTCCGAAGGGGTGGGATTCTTAGCCGTAGTCGCCTTTATACCTTTAGGCCCTTGGGAAATGACCTCTGGGTCAGCAATAGGAGTTTTGAAAAGAATCAGGAACTCTGTAGTACCTGTCTGGTTTCCTTGGAGCAGGGGGTAAAGTATCAGGAGTCAGACTGGATTCCATAAAGACATCATCCACAACATCCAGAACAGGAGGGATAGCTAAGGTTGTATGTTGTGGCAAATCTAAAAATTCTCTGAGTCTCCTTTTGGATTGAGGATAATCCCGACATTCCCAGTGGAAATGCTCTCTTAAAGTATGAAGGGTTTCACCAAAAGAAAAACCCTCTGGAGGGGAAGCAGAGGGAATGAATTCATCTGCATCTGAATCCTCATAAGCAGATAAAGGCATGTCTTCATATTCAGAAACGTCAGAGTCGAACTCTTGGTCAGTTAAAGCTGTTGGGGACAAGTCCCTTTTTCACTTAACAGGGAAAGGTTGGCTTCCCCTAATCATCATGATCAGGTCTTCTGCCATTTTTAAGCATTCGAAAGCATTTGAAATTGTGGCAAGGAAGCATGTGCTTGAGATTGGGTTGTCGTTTTTTTTAGGCATAGCTTGTATTCTTGGCCTTAGAAACTAGGTAGTTTTAGACAAAACTGAAGACGCGAAAGTCGTAGTCGGTTTGTGTCGAGTATCGGTAATGCGAAGAACTTTCTCAGAAGTTGGTGCCTGCTCAGCGGCTCCGGACCCATCCAAGGTAGAGACATCTGCAGGTTCCGTAGTCAAAGAAGAGTCTCGTGGCATACCGGACTCCGAACGGGTCTTGGTAGCGGCTTGCGAATCCATCGAAGCAGGCATCAGGGGCTGCTGAAGTGCCTCGCTAAGTACCGGCATACTGGCGACTAGCTTAACGGAAGTGTCAGCAATTTTGGACCTGTGCGGTCTGTCTCTGTCTTTATCCTTACTTTTTTTTGAAAATCGGTTGTTGGATGGCTTACTGAAGTGATTTCGAAATATGGACATTGAGAGCAAAAGTATTTAGCGAAAATAAGGGCCCGGCGATGATGAATAGTTTGGGCGTTGAACAAAGCACAAAACCGACAGTGAGGAATGTCGTGGTCTGGGCCTAAACAAGTGACGCAGTAAGAATGGAAATCTCAGTGTGATATTTGCTTTCCACAGGCGAGACAATGGTTAACTTTTTCTGACATCAGTTAGAGCAAGAAAAAAGGATCCCCAACGGGATACTTAGCTTTAGGATGATTCAACTCGGAAACGAAAACCCAGGTAGCGGCCGACCATCACTCGTGAGAAATGCTTCTGCTTCGGGCTCCTCGTCAAGAAAGACTGATGTAATGGCGTCGGCTACCTGTTATTATACCCCGACGATCTGACATCAGTCCTGGAGTGACAGCAACCAAGGCAGAAATACTAAGTCTCTGGTATTCGGGCCGACTGAGGGCTACCTGCAGGCAGATAACCCAAGTGTGATGACTGCAACAGTGAAACACGCAGAACATCAAGCCTTTCTCCGGATCATGTACAGAGAGACTTACCAGGATGATAGTAACAGCTAGGTTGCCCCTCTGCTGTTTTGCACACCCAGGTATCGTTTACCTTGCAATAGAGAACAAGCCATAAAGCGCCTGAACTGTCTTTGTAGAACCTTACAAAAAAAGCCAAAGGTTAAGAGAGATTTCACAGAATTCATCAAAAGGTTACTGGATAATGATCACACTGAAATTGCAGGACCACTGGATCAAGGTAAAGAACACTGGTATCTGCCAATGTTTGGTGTTTACCACCCACACAAACCTGATCAAATAAGAGTTGTGTTTGATTCCAGTGCAGAATTTGAAGGTATTTCTTTAAATAAGGTACTGCTAAGTGGTCCTGATCTAAACAATACTCTACTAGGGGTCCTCGTGCGCTTTAGAAAAGAGTCCATAGTCTTCACAGCTCATATGCAGCAGATGTTTTACTGTTTTCTGGTGAGAGAGGACCACCGGGATTATTTACATATATATATATATATATATACACACAAAGTTATACCTCCAACAAAAAAGCAAATACACCAAAAAGCTTTTGAGTAGAGGTATAGCCAAAAGAAGTCAGGGGGCTGGAAGGAGGGTAACCAGGACTGCAACAGTAAATACACTCGAACATCTACATTTATGGTAAGTGTGCACAACTGTACTATGTTTCTTCGTGTTTCACTGTTGCAGTCATTACATTTGGATAGATTCCCTGGTAGGGACGCCTCTGAGAAAGGCTGTAGAAGTAGATGCAGCCCTGGTTGAATGGGGTCTGATGCCCTGTGGGATAGGTTTTCCATGGTGCTTACAGCAGAAATGAATACAATGGCCTATCCATTTAGAAATGGTTTGCTTTGAAATAGACTTCCACTCTGTCCCTGCAGCAAATACCACCAGCAGTTGTTCAGATTTCCTTTGAGGTTTAGTCCTGTCCAAGTAGAATCTAAGTTGTCTATGCACATCTAAGGAGTGCAGTATCCATTCCCCCTTGTTCTGTGGATTAGGAAAGAAGGTTGGCAAATGGATGGACTGATTAAGAGCCACACTGGATACCACCTTGGGCATGAAGGATGGATTGGTTCTAAGGAACAGCCTGTCCGCATGAAAGATGATAAAAAGCTCTACTACCATAAGGGCCTGTAATTCAGATACCCTTTCTTGCTGAAGTGATTGCTAAAAGGAACGCTGTTTTCCAAGAAAGGAATTTTAATTCTGCAGTAGCAGCTGGCTCGAAAGGAGGAAGAGTGAGTTTCTCCAAGACAAAGTTAAGGTCCTAGGCTGGAGTTGGAGCTCTCCTGGGTGGCCTTAAATTTTTGGCCCCTCTGAGGAACTGCTTGAGCAGTGAGTAAGAACAGAGGGGAGGTTCTCTGTTATAATGAGCTGAAATGGCTGAGGAGTGAATTTTGATGGAGGAAATAGACAAGCCCTTGTGATGCATCTCAGTAAAGTATTGTAAAATCTGAGGTAGATTGGGCACTGCTGTGCCCATCCCTTGAGATTGGTTCCAGGCACAGAATCTTTTCCATTTTGCAGCATAAGATTTTCTAGTACTAGGCCTCCTTGCCTCTAAAATATCCATCACTGGTTTACTGAAGGATGGCAAAGGAGAGATTAGGTAATTAGCCAGGCTGCTAGGTTCAGTGTTTGATGCTGAGGGTGCAGAATCTGGTTCTCCTGCTGAGACAACAGGGAAGGAGTCTGAGGCAGGTGCCATAGGGCCAACTGTGACACACTGCGCAAAAGGGGGTACCAGTGTTGGCGTGGCCAGTCTGGTGCAATCAAAATTGTCCTTGGCTTGTCCTGTTTGATCTTTAGTAGCACTTTGGAGAGCAGAGGCAGAGGAGGAAAGGCATAAACTGATAGGTTTTTTCCAGCTGAAGGACAGAGTATCCACTTTCCAAGCTTGTTTGTGGGGAATCCTTGTGCAAAATTTGTCCAACTGGTAGTTCTGGGGGGAGCAGGTCTACATCTGGGCTCCCCCATTTGCTTGTCAACATGTTGAAAATCCTTGGTTCCAGTTTCCAATCATGCGGATCCATGAGGTTTCTACTTAGTCCATCTGCCAGTGTATTTAGTCTTTCTGGCAGGAATTGAGCTTGTAGATTCACTTGGTAGCTCAAGGCTGTATTCCACAATGTCATGGCTAGTCTGCAGAGGGGGTAAGAATGTGTACCCCCCCCCTGCTTGTTTATGTACCACATAACACTGTTGTCTGTCTTTACCATTAGCTGTCCTGGAAGAATGTGATCCATGAAGTCTGTCAGAGCATTCTGTACAGCTAACATTTCTTTTTGATCGATACGCAGGTGCATTTGACTTGGGTTCCATTTGCCCTAAATGCACATCCCTGCCAGGTGAACCCCCCCATGCATATAGTCTGATGTGTCTGTTGTTAGGATTTGGGCAGCAGGGGGTAGTATGAATGGTAGTCCCTTGTTTTGGTGGCAGGCCTCTGCCCACCAAAGGAACTCTAGGTGTAGGCAAGGCACGATAGGAATCATTGCTTCTAGATCCTGAGAATGTTGACACCATAGGCTTTTTAGGTACTACTGTAGTTTCCTCATATGCAGTCTTGCATATGGAATTAGAAGAATGCAGGAGGCCATGAACCCCAAGGCTTGCAGTATTTGCCTTGCAGAAAGAAGGGTTTTTGTGGCCACTTGTTTGAAGTAGGTTGTCAAATGAATCTGTTTCTCTGGCATGAGGAAAGCCATCTGGGAAGTTGTATTCCAGCTTACTCCCAGGAATATAATTTGTTGACAGGGTACCAGGTGTGATTTCTTTTCATTTATGGTGTACCCCAGACCAGTCAACACCCTTTGTACAAAGGCCAGATGATTCAAAAGTATGGCCTGGCTTTCTGCCTGAATTAGACAATCGTCCAGGTATGGATATATCTGAATATTTCTTTGCCTGCAAAATGCAATGACTGGAGCTAGGCACTTTCTGAATACCCTGGGCACAGTAGATAAGCCAAAGGGCAGTGCAGAGAACTGATAGTGCATGTAGCCTGCTTTGAAGCGTAGGTATCTTCTGCAAGATTCCCTGCTAGGGATGTGCAGGTATGCTTCTTTTAAATCTAGTGTTGCCAACCAGGTATCCTTGCCTAGCATAGGAAGCAACTGGTGAAGAGTCAGCATCTTTGAATTTTTGAATCACAAATAGGTGTTTAAAGTAGAAAGGTCCAGAATAGGATGCCATGAATTGTCTTTTCTGGGTACGAGGAAAAGTCTCAAATAGAAACCTGGTCCCTTTTTCTCTTCTGGTACCAACTGAATAGCCCCCCTGCTTAAGAGAGAAAGTACTTGCTTTTGGGCCTCTGCCCACTGATTTGGGGGTAGATCTGGCCACCCGCTTGGTGTTGGTAACGTGTGGAAGTGAAATCTGTATCCTTGGGACATTATATTTAAAACCCATTTGTCCTGGGTAATGAGTTGCCAGTTTTTGGCCTGTAGACCTATCTTTCCGCGTAAAGGAGCATTCAGTTGAGAAGTGCTTGGAAGTTTTAAAAGCAAGTCATTGAGACAGTTTTCCATAGGGGGGAGTCTTACTACTCCCAGATTTGGATGCGGAAGCCCCCCACTGCTTAGTCTTGTGTGTACCCTGGGACTGAAACCTGGGGTTTCTGCTGTGTCTGGGTTTGGATTGAGAAGACCTGGAAGGGGCCGGAAAAGACCAATTCTTAGATGGCCAATGCCTACTAAATCTTGCAGGCTGAACTTGTAAGAAATCTTAACAGTTTGTATATATTTAGCTTTATCTACCATCTTTTTAAGAACTTCCTCAGCTTTGTTGCCAAACAGGTGTTCCTGATTTAAGGGAGCTTCCAACAGCTTAGCTTTAACATGATCAGGCAAAGATTGCTCCTTAAGCCAAGCATGCCTTCCGAGTACAGACCCAGTGACAGCATCTCTGCAAGAGGCCTCTAATGAATCAAATTCACATTGCAAAGTAAGTTTTCCAACCTGTTCAGCAGAATGCATTAAATTCTGCAATTCTTTAATTTCAGCACAGTCAGGAATAGGTTCATAGGTTGATACTAGGCTATCTGCCCTAGGGCATTTATAAGCCTAGCCAGAGTGTGTTTGGCTTTCACCACCCTTTTAGATTAGTTGACTGTGCCTCTGTATAGTAGGTCACAGAAGATAGCCTCCACTTGTCAAGATTTCTCTTGAAGAGGGTCATTGAGGGGCTCTGCCTAACATGGATTGGGATTTTGTTCCAGAGTGAGGGGAGCCTCAGGGATATGAATCTGTCCCTCCAGCATGTCCTATTTATTTCTGTGCTGAGGTTTAAGTCCCTGGATCGTGTGGCTCTAAGGGATTTGGATTTCCTTGCTTAAACATCATTTTCTGTTTAAGCAATCCAATAACATGTTGTTGATACTTTAACATATGAAACTGACAGTTTAAGGCCCTAATGGCCAAGGTTGCAGAAGTGTAAACCTTCTTACCCCATCTATGGGGTAGGATCTTTAACAGTAGAAGCCTTTATGCCCTTGGGTCCCTGTGAAATAGTCTCTGGATCCGCAATTGGATTTTTAAAAAGGAACTTGTGAGAATCAAGGACCCTATAATATCTATCAAGTTTTCTGGGAGCAGGAAGCAAGGAATCAGGGGCCAAACTAGATTCCGAAAAGGCATCAACGATGTCTAGTACAGGAGGAATAGCTAAAGGCCTATGCTGAGGCAGGAGTAAGAAATCCCTAAGCCTCTTTTTTGAATCAGAAAAATCCTGGCTTTCCCAGTGAAAATGCTCCCTTAGAGTGTGCGTTTCACCACAAGAAAAATCCTCTGGATGGGAAGCAGAGGGAATAGTCCTCTGCATCAAAATCCTCATAAGTAGATAAGGGTAAATCCAGATCATCAGAAGAATCAGAAAAATCAGAATCTTGGTCAGAAGATCCATAAACAAATTCAGTCCTAGGTCTCTTATAAAGGTGTGGTTGGCTTCCCCTGATTAGAGTTATAAGATCTTCAGCCATTCTTATCATTTGTTTTTTAGGCTTAGAGGCCTGAGTATGCAGCCTGGGCATCGGTTTCTTAGGAATGGTTTGAGGTTTAGGCCTTAAAGAAGGAGGAGGCGTCGGTTTAATATGCAAGTCTGTAGACCTGAATACACCCCCAGAAGCCGGTGCCTGCACAGCAGCTCCGGACCCATCCAAGGTAGAGACATCCGCAGGTTCCACAGTTGAAGCATCTTGCGGCATACCGGACTCCGAATGGGTCCCAGTAGAGGCCTGTGAATCAGAAGTAGCAGCTATCAGGAGCTGCGAAAGCACCTCACTGAGTACCGGCGAACAGGTGACTGGCTAAGGAGAAGCGTCGTTGGCAGCTTTGGACCTAGGTGGCCTGTTTCTGTCTTTATCTTTGCATTTTTTTCAGAATACCGGTAGTCGGATGGCTAACAGATGACATTTCTGGATAATTGAACCAAGAACCGAAATATTTAGAGGCGAAAATATACTGACGACGGACAGTGCGTTGATTAAACAAGGCACAAAACCGACAACAAGGTATGTCTGGTCAGGGCCTAGGCAAGGAATACAGTACGAATTAAAATCTTTGTGAGGTATTTGCTTTCCACAAGAAATGCAATTATTAACTTTTACTGACATCAGTAAGGAGCAAGAAAAAAGTTTCCCCAACAGAGTACTTAGCTTTAGCTGAATACTTCGGTTCTGAAACTCGAAAAGAAAAATTTCAGGAGTTGGCTGACCGGCACTTGCGAACTGCTTCTGCTTCGGGCACCGCACGGCAAGAAAGACTGGTGTAATGGCGTCGACTGCATGTTTTATACCTATGATGACTCCTATGATGACTTGACGTCATGGAAGGAGAGACAAAGCTGATAGTTCCTTCAATCTCACCGTAATATCTATATGTCCAACCATAGTACCGTAGATGTCCTCCTTCCTACAGTAGCTATTGGGAGCACAACAGCCCTGTTGCCACATTCAGGCAAAAGGGTTCAACCTGGGCCAGATGCTATCCCGATAGGAGATCTCTACAATTATGGTAGGTACAACACGCATATACTGTGTTTCCTCGGCATAAATTGCCAGTAGCTATTTCATTAGGAGGGTACCCGCCCATGCCGGAGGATAAAGAAGGCAGAGTGTGATGATAGGAAAAATGCAGATGCTAAGTGTTTCGAAAAGTATAAATTGTACACAACAACTGTACCATATCCACTATGGATATATTTGCAGTCATAATTCTTTAGTGAGCAACCAGCCAACAAGAGGGGGGATGGATCGTAGATATATCCAGTTCGAGGCTTAGCATGGGCAGTACAAACTGTACTCCATGTGTCCTCGATGGATGATCATGTTTTCAATTATAAGTAGAAACAAAATGTATGCAATTTGGGATCCATTTTGTCGATTACAGGTGTTTAGATCTCGCAGGTACACTGTTGGTAAGGAGGTAGGTTGATTATGAATATAGAACAATGCTTTGTTCAACTGCATTGGAAATAACGAGAGCTTCCCTAATGTCTTGCATAATATCTATTCGAAGAAGGCTGTTTTGGGAAATAGTTGTGGCTGCTGTTCCTGTAGTATGCCTCTGGTGTTTTATTTCATGGGGCCTAAATAGAACTTTGCCTCTTATGTGTACATTTGATGTAGGCTTAAAAAGTGTCCGTTGGGATTGGTTGTTCTGCAGAAGTAAGTTACCGGATTTTAAAAATTTGGCCTGTCATTTGGAGTAATTGCGTCTTTGTAATTTCCAATTCCTGCAAGGTGGATTAGTCCTCTGTTTTGTGGGCTGGGAAAGAGCTTGTGGTAGGAATGCTGCCTAGTTTAAAGTTTTCCTGTATTTCTGGAAACCCTCCTTAAATGTTAGGCATTAGTCCTCATGGAGTCCTCATGGACAGGTGCTGGTGGTTAAGTGTTGCACTGGTAGCAAGGCCATCAAGTAAAAATTTCCCGGAAAAAATTGATGTTTAAGTTCCATGACAGTAGGTGAGTTTCTTGTGAAGTTGTACAGCTGCTGTTCCCTTAATTTTTCTAGCCAAGTCCCTTGAACTATGAGAAAAATAGGCCAGTAGGGTTTAAGCTTCTTGATGGTGGTTTCTTTGCCTTCTTGGAGGGCGAGAAAAAAGGGTGAGGAAGCCAATTTTCAGTACTCCTCTGGACTGGTCTTCTGATTATGTTGTGCGCCCCTTTTGAAGACAGTCGCTGTTGTACTGACAAATGCGTTATGCTGTAAGAATTTCCACATCTACCCTTTCAGCATCAAGTTGTTATGTATTACTTCCATTTTCCAGCATATTTTCCTTTGCTGAGTGATGTTCCATGATGTTTGATGCTCTGGGAAGTTCAGATGTATCTTGCTGCTATGTGATGTCTCCTTGCAGTCAGTTTCAGCGCTGGGGATTGGGATGGGATGATCCATGAAATTAGTCCTCAGCACATGAAGGGAGTGTTTGCTTTACTAATTATTCTGTACTGTGATTCAAGGCAGTGTATCATCCTTGCATATGCCAGTTTGGAGCTGATGTCATTATCAGGGACGCTTTGGCCTTAGATTTTAGTATGAGCAGTGGTCTTGAAGAGGCAGTGGGTGGAATGCTGTGTGGCGAATTCCAGCTGTTCTGAGGGATATCTAAGTGGTATTCTCTTTTTTGGTCTTGTCAGTTGAATGAGAGCTGGTTGGGATTCCATGGCAGGGGGTCCAAAGTCTGCAAGTCATTCAGGGCGGAGATATGAAGAAGATGTGCCTGAGCAATGATGTGTTGTCTGCGTGTTTTGGCTTGTCATCCCGATGTAATTCTGCATAGGGGCTGAAAAAGAGGTAACCCCTCTTTTGTTAGCTGGAGTGCCAACCGTGGTGTTCCAAATGCATTCTGCATATTGTATGTATGAGTGTGGTCATGTCTTGTTCAGCATCATCAGCATGTGGGCCCCATCCTTCGTCTGAATGATGTTGTGGCCTTTGTTTTACGTCTTAACATTTCTTCCAGTTTTACTGCCCAGTTTGGCCCTGGGGCCCCGCTTGCACCATGGTCTGAACCTTGGTTTCACATCATTATAGTGTGCATTCTGTTTGTATGCCTGTCTCATGACTGGGACTCCTGTATGGTCTTAGGAACTGCTTGGGTTTCTCATGAATAGCCTTCCATTTTGAATTGCCATAGCACTGAATGCATGAAGCCTGTTGCTTAGGATTTGTCTGTTCTGTGCGGGTTAACGCACCTTTCCCAATGCCAGTTCGCTGATGGAGTTCTTTTGTTTTCTGGCAAGTAGAAACTAAGATTTTGTTAAGGTGTGTACTTTCTGCAGGAAGTTATGTCAGTTTCTGTTTGTTTTTGTATAAAGAGTTCAGCAAAGAGAACTGTCTTTTGAAAATCTTGCCATCCAACAATGCTGTTTTTACTTTCCACTTGTTGACTTGCTTTGGATCTTTGTATCAGTATGTAGTTTTTTTGACTGTGTTTGTGGTCTTGTGTGAATAGGCAATGATTTGTTTAAATCTGTTCCTGCTTGCAGGCATGTTGTGTCCTTGTAGTCAATTTATCTCTAGGCAAGTAAAAAGATGAATTCCCTGTAGTCTGCAATGGCGATGACTGATGCCAGGCATTTTGTGAAATACTCTATTGCTCTGAGTGGATAGTGTTTGAGCAGGCAAGAATGATAGGTGCTCTGATCCTGCAAGAAATCTGAGGTATCTTTGGCATACACGGTCGTTGTGCATATGCTCAGGTATGGGACCTTGACCAGCCAGGGTTACTTCCAGGTAAATTGTAGTTGCTGTGTTTGCATTACTTTGCAGTGGGTCAGCATCTTGAGTAGCTGGGACAATGGTGTACCCTGGAATCTCCTGGTTTCGAATTTCTCTCCAACTTTTTTTCCCTTTTCACTAACTGTAGCCTCTGTTTTTTGTTTCATTGCTTGTTATGTATTCCTCTTTTCCACAGTAGATTATCTGTTGTACTTCCTCTTTTGTTTGAGAGCCTCTTTTTTTTGGCATTTGCTGTTTGACTTTGGTTTTTGATTTGGGTTTGTATTTTGTTATAATGTGTAAGTTTGATCTAACTGTTTGTAATTTACCGTTCCAGTTCTTGGATAGTGCCAGTTATTGAAAATTTGCAGTAGTGGGCCCCAGTGGAGCTGCTATTGTCTGTGAGGTTGACTGGTGTAGTGAGTTAGGTTGTAGTGGCAGAGGTTGTGTCTGTGCTTGTTGGTTACTCTGCTGTGCCCCCCTTGTCCTGTTGTGACTTCCGGAACCTGCCCCTTTGAGATCTTGTGGGAGGCAGAGTCAGGAACGCCTTAACCGTGGGGGCCAGTTCCTGCAAAAAGGGCAGTTTTCGTTTGAACAGATTTTTTTCTTTCTTCCCTTTGGGGCTTTCTTACATTAGAAATAGATTTTGCCTTGAAAAGCGTTTTTTCTTGTCTTATCCATATCTTCATCTAGCAACTGCATGTGATCCCTAGCTTTAACTCTATCAACAGTTCAATGTTCTGGAGCTTAAATGCCAGTCATGGCTGATCTTTGCAGCCAGCCTCATTAAATTCATAGGCAGCATTTCATGGCCTGTTGCTTGGAAGCCTTAATTTTACCATTTATAAGAGATATTTCTATCAAGAGCCTTTTCTTTAGTTTTTTAGCATTCATACTTAGCTTAAACTGTAAGATGTTTGTATCAAGCGTGAAACTGACAAGCTAACTCTCTAGCTAAGTGTTGCTGTGCCCCTGTGTTTGAAACCATTGCCTTAATCAGACTACTGGATTCTGAAGGAATAGGTTTTTTGAACGGTCTCTGCTACTGCCCTGGGACCCTGTTCTGGGTTGCTAGGTCTGGGATGGGGGCCTCGGTGCCTTGGTATAGAGTGTCTGGCACAAATGGGTCTGCTTGGGCTGGCTTGGCAGTCTGGGAGGTAAAGTCTGGAATCTGAAGAATCATCAAAGAAAGCATCATCCACCACGAGAGAACAGAGGTATAGCTAAGGGCCTGTGCTGTGGAAGGTGCAGAGAAGGTCCTAAGTCTTTTTTCTGGAAAGAATAAATCTTTGCCCAAGTATTGCTGCTATTACGACTTTCTGGTGTTTCCAAAAGGCTCTGAATTCTTCTGGTGGGGAAGCAGCTGGAATGGGTTTCTGGGAGCATCAGTCAAAATTGCTTAAAGTAGCCCTGGGGTGATCAGTTAGTCTTGAAAATTGGGCAGACTCATCAGAGGACATCTCGAGGGCGGCCCGACCCAGGCTCTGCCCTCTCAGGGGGGCTCTGCCCTGGGGCTCTGCCTGGAGCTCTGAGTTCTCTGTCTGAGAATCTTCAAAATAAGATCCATTTGAGAACCAGAGGAGGCTCTGCCAGAATCCTAATTTGGAGTTTTTTTTTGGGCAGCTGCTTATTAGCTCTGTCTTTGCTGGTTTTAATATGTAGGCCTTAATGGACCCATACCAGCTGAGGGCTAGAGACATTTCTGCTGGGGTGCCGTCTGATAAGTCAGTGGGCACATCCACCGTAGTGGATAAAATTTCTGAGAGTAGTTCAAGAGGGTAGCTAGGCCAAGCCAAGCCAGATAGATTCAGTCAGTAGATGCAGAGTTTTTTGTTTCAGCTTTGATTTTTTTCGGGAAACCGAGACACTAGCAACCGCGTAAACGCGGCTTTGGACAGTCGGCCAAAAGCGGGCGTTTCTTTGGATCTTTTTGGTCTTTTGCATTTTTGGATGATCGGCATAACGGCCGGCATCCAATCGCATAATAAATCAAAATTCAAACCAACCGCACGCAGCAGCTGCCGGTTGAACGGCCGTTGCCTCGGTTGCACAATTACTGGCGTGGGCTGCTAGGTCGTGGTGGGGCTGGGCCTAAACAAAAATCTTTATGAGGTGCATTTGTTTATGACAGGTTAAACACACATTTTAAACAACACGCCCTTTCAGCTGAGAGTCAAGCAAAGAGTCCCCAGTTGGGGACTTCTCTTTTAGAAGTATTCAAGTAGTATCTCTGGTGATCCCATCAATCTGGATCCGACCCCCACCGCACTTCACGCCAGCTTCGAAGAAAGACTGAGGAAAAGGAAAGCCGGGCTGATGCCTCAGCACCCACCCACCCAACAGAGATGGCGTCGGTGTGGTGCGCGACATCAGCCAGCCCGGACGACTTTGGGAATCCGCCGACTGAAGGGCTGCTTGACCTGAGACACAACACCAGTTGTTATGACTGCAGATGCATCCATGAAGGACATCAACCGATGCAGGACCCAAGATTTTGTTAATCAGGCCGACTGAGGACTACTGCAAGCAGATAACCCAAATGTGATGACTGCAACAGTGAAACACGAAGAACATCCTTAGAAATAGGTCTAGATATAGATCTATTTTTTCCCTGTGGAAAAAAAAAACTCTCTTAATTGAGGCATCTAATTGAAATCCCAGGAACACAATCCTGTATGATGGCAGTCAAAAAGCCTTTTGAATATTCTTTTGGAACCAGCTTGTATAAAATATCTCTCACCCAAGTGGGGCATTCCTGACTTTGAAAAAGACTCTACAAAGACAAGCAAGTTATCCAAGTATGGATACCCTGTAGTCTGCAATGCCCTATAACTGCAGCTAGAACTCTGTAAACACTCTTGATGCAGTGGACAGTCCAAAAGATAGAGAACAGATACAAAACCCTAAGAAACACATGAATTCTGGATGAAAAGATGTGATGTTAAGCATCTTTTAAAGCTAATGTTACCAAGAAAACCTGAATGAGGAAGAAGAGGTAACAAGACCATGAAGAGACACCATCTTGAACTTGGGCAATCACAAACAGGTTTAAGATCCAGAACCGGTCTCCAAACACTTTCATTGGCACTAGACATCCTTTAATAAAAAAAAAAAAAACTTTCCCCACCTGGGAAATAGGAACTGGTTCCATCATTCCCTGGGACAGCATGTGATGGACGGGTGGAAATAAAATGAGTCTGGTCTGGAGGATGAGAAATTACCCCCTGGAAAACAGGAATTTCCTCCCACTGCCATCTGCAACCTTGATGAATTATCTTCAGAACCTATTTGTCAGAAACTATCTGCTGTCAACAGAAAAGTGGATATTCGGACTTTCTGGAAGGAAAAGGGGACTGCCAGGCTGATAGGGAGGATAAAGTCCCTTGAAAAATCATTCTTGACTTGTTGGACTGTCCTTAGTTTGGGGGGCATTCCTGAATTATTTCTGTATCCCCCTTGCCATTTCTTAAACATCTGTTTACTTGCATTTTGTCAGGACTGCTTATTTTGTTTGTTGCCAAAACTGAAAAAGGGGTTAGAAAATCCCTTAAAAAATTTGGAAAAGGAGGGTATAAAAATCGTATAGATTCCCTGAATCAGCTTACTCCTTTAATCACTTCTGCAGCATATCTCTATCCAATGATGAATTTAAAATCTCATTTTGGACCATCCAGGAGGTTCTGAAAATGTAGACAGACAAACCTGCTCAAAACAGTACAAGTGGCTATAGTCCTGGAAGTAGTATCAACTGAGTCATATAGACACTGTAAAGAATAAGCATTGATTTGAACAAGTAAAACACATTAAATTATTTAAATCAGATTTTTCCTCACAAGGACAAACTGCAGATAGAAAATTTCACAATTCATTAGAACATATGAGCCTGACAATTCAACATTCTGAAAATAAAAGCGGCAGAGGCATGCAGTTTTCCCATACTTATCAATACTCCTCCTATCCTTATCAGAAAGATTAGGATTGGAATTAACAATGTGTAGCAGCAGTAAAATCTACTAAAACTATAGCTGTTGGGTCAGGTTTGGGATGAGTGTATAAAAAAACATAAGACTGAGGAACCATTTACATTTTATCTACCTTTTTAGAGGCAGCTGGCTATCATGAAAATTGCAAGCAATGACGCACATGTCCTCCAAAGCAGACAGAACAGGATGAATGGGTGAAGGTTCTAGGCATTTCTTGTACAACAACTCATAATATTTTTCTAAAGCACTGAAAAATCTCAGCATTCTCCGTACGAAAATGTTGGCACATTCTGTAAATAGTCAGAAACTCAGCTGTCCTCAGAGTCTGAATCAAAAATCTGAGGATGAAACCCTGCCTTCATCTTCCAGTCCAGATTCAGAATCTTGAATTGTTTCAGGAAAAGAGGTATCCCTTTCTTTTACCAGAAACCACCCTACTAAACTGATCAATAGCCTGAATTAAATCATGGGCCAGACCGAGTAACCTACTTCTCTCTAGGGAAATTTGAGGAGGAGATACATATTTAGTTTTCCACTTCTTTTTGACATGAAAATGGGGCCAACAGATTAATGGCAGCAGCAGCTTCCCCAGGGGATGAGCAGAACATTATGACAAAATAGGGAAGTCTTCCTGGTTACCATTCCCAGGACCAAAAAGAGTCTCCTGGTGCACTGAGACACCAAACAGCTACAGAGGATGTGGATAAACCCCAGCCAATAGTTGACACAAAAACACAGTAAAAAGCATTTTAAAACACTCTGCTAGCCCCAAAAAGTTAAAGACGCAATTTATCCACAAATTTTCAATTACTTTAAACTTTTAAACTGACAGGAAAAAATGTGCTCTTGTTTAAAAGTACAATAGTGTTTTATGACACTCCATTAAATACAAACTCTTAGTGTGCAACAAAGGAACAGCACAAGGCTCAGAGGAGCATAATCTTTGGTGGCAGGAAAGGTCTGAAGGCCTTGGCACCCAAACCTGTCTTTTAAATCAGTTCAGCCACAGCTGAGAGAGTTTAGGTGCATGGAAAGTGCTTTGAAGCTTTGGAAGCTGGTCAGCTGTTATACCCTATACAGGATATAACCCATACAGCCAAGGCTACTGCAGCAGTGATCAATACGAGCATCTACAGCAGATAACGTATGAAAAAAATTGAAATAAGGTTAGTTTCTGAAAAAAGTGGGAATTCAGTACTTATTTGCTTCTAATGGAGGTGTACTGCAGCAGGAATATAAAAGTCTGCATAGGACTGGGTGTGAGGACAGCAATGATAGTGTCCCTGATTTGCCTTGCTGCCTGGCAAGTACCACTCTATTTTTTTAAAGAAAAGCTGAAGAACTCTGGATGAACTGTAACAACACTGGTACAGCGATTGCAGCATGACAATGTAATACATAGCACTGATATTGCAATCCCTTTTTTTTGGCACTGGCATAGTGTTCTGTTTTCCCGCTATTGCTCGAACTATATAATTCAGGAAAGGCAAAACAAATTTGGCTAAGGGAAATGTAGTCAGAAAGACAAAAGGCAAAATATTATTGCAGGTTACACTTGCATATTATGTATATGATGTTCACACAGTGCACACAGCTCTAAACGTCTTAGCACAGAAAATCTGGACAAAGCCAAAATAATGGGAGAACAATGCCCCCAAAACAGGGACAATTTTTTTTTTAAAATATTGATCTTATAAACCTAAAAGGTTGCTAGAATAATATGTCTTGTGTTACCATGCATCCAAGGATATGAAGTCAAACTCAAATGCCTATCATTATTTAGTGAATTCAATCCTTAATGATTTGTCACAAAAATCCAGAAAAATAAAACAAATTTTATTAGGAGCAGACCAAAAATATGAAGCAAAAATCTGGACAGTTGAGAGGTAAAACAAAACATGGCTTATTTAAGTTTTGCTTTGCAAATAAAACATGACATTATACTAAATTTGATCTTAACACACAGTTACAACAAATAATCTCAGCACTATGGAAGTTTGAAGGTAATGGGACCTGCTTGGGGTACCCCCCACCTTCACAGAGTGGTGAAGGCCCCACAGTGGACATGTATGAGGACAAAAACTTGGAAACAATCAAGTGAACAAAAAGAAAAATTATGTGCCAGGTTCATCCAGTTCAACTATGGATAAAAAGAAGTTATGTACTCACCATAACGTTCCATCTGAGTAGTTCTACTTCATTTGTCTTCAACCTGTGGGACACTGGATCCGAGTCGGCAATTTCACTAGTATCTGCTCTGAGCTCCAAGCTCCTCCCCTTACCCATAATACACCTCCTCTACCTTCCAACCCCCAGATCGAGTTTGCTGACCCTTATACTGATAACTCGACCTGAAAAATACTTTATGACCTACAACTGCAGCCCACAGGCTGTCCATATGACAGGGTCAGGGGGAAGGAGGGGGGGGGGGCGGTTGAAGACAAATGTAGTAGAACTACACGGATGGAACATTATGGTGAGTACATAACTTCTTTATCTGAAGTAGTTTACTTCATTTGGTCTTCAACTTGCGGGACAGCATCCCCAGCTACTGAACTCCTGGGTGGCCCTCATGGAAGGATATTCCAAAGCACCATGGAACCAAAGGATGTTCTCATTCTAAAAGTCAAATCCAATTTGTAGTGAGAACTAAAGGTATGAGATGAGGACCAAGTAGCTGCAGAACAAATATCATCCAATGAGACTCTAGACCAAAAGGCCACAGAAGTAGCCATTGACCTAGTGGAATGAGCTTTCACCTGACCTAGAGGAGACATACATTTGTCCTTATAGACCTGAAGGATGCATGAGGGGAATCCACCTAGCAATAGTGACCTTGGACATAGGTTTACCCAAAAAGGGTTTAGAGAAGAACACAAAATGCTGATCGCATTTACGGACGTTTTTGGTCTGTGTAAATAAAATCGTAACTGTCTAGGTCTGATTGATATTAACTTGTGATATGCTACCTTAGGAAGAAAGGACAAATTGGTCCGAAGGGAAACCCAAAACTAGCTCCCTGTTGAAAATTATTGGCTAGGAAATCAAAAATGGCAGAAATAGGAGCCATGAAAGGGACTAAACTCCTTTGAGAAGCCCAAAACAAAAAACATTTCCATTTGCTGTGGTACACCTTCCTGGTTGAAGACTTATGAGCAGCCACCAGAATAGACCTAACTGAAGAGGATAATCCCGGAGTCCTAGCAATCATGGGAACTGAAGCAGCCAAGCCGTGAGCTTCAAACTGTCCAGGTTCGGATGAGGAACCCCTGATTGGTGTGAAATCAGATCCTGAATGGGATCCAAGATCCAGGACAGAGCCAGAAGATGAGACCAAAGGAAGGGAAACCATACCTGGCAAGGTCAAAATGGGGCAATGAGGATCACTTTGCTCTCCAGTCGACGAGCTTTCTGTAGAAACCTCGGAATAAGAGGTACTGGAGGGTAAGCATACAGAAGACCGGGAGGCCAAGCATGGACTAGAGCATCTCTGGGGTACTCCCCCGGCAGGGGGTTCAGAGCGAAACACTCGCTGCACTTCGCGTTGAAAGGAGATGTGAAGACATTGCAGCAAGGCTGACCCCACTCCAGAAAGATCTGCTCCACTACTGAAAGATTCAGAGATCACTCGTAAGACATCAGAATTGTCCGACTAGACCTGTCTGCTAGAATGTTGGACCGCCCTGTTGCTATGAGAAAGTGACAGGTGGAGATCGCCTATTCCCACACTCTCATGGCCTCATGACAAAGGGGGTAAGATCTGGTCCCTCCCTGTTTGTTGATGTACCAGACCACTGACATGTTGTCTGACTGAACTGTAATGGTTCCCAGAGGAAGAAAGGCATGAAGGGCTTGCAACGCCAAAAGGACCGCCCTCATCTCTACAACGTTTATGTGCAAGCTGGTCTCTACAGGGGACCACAGGCCTTGGACTGTCCTTCCCAAACAATGCCCCCCCACCAGAGTTGGGAGGCATCCTTGGTCACTGTGGCTTGGACAGAGGCTGAAACAAAGGGTCGTCCCTTCAGGATCTCCAGACAGCACATCCACCACAGAAGGGACAACCGACAGACTTGACTGAGTTGTATTGGATACGATAATAGAAGTTCCAACAGGGACCATTGTACAACTAGTGTCCACTGTAAAATTCTCATGTGTAACTGGGCGCATGGAAGAAGCATTATAGTCGCTGCCATTGAACCTAAGGCTCTCAACACTGACTCTGCTGATGGAAGATGAGAACGGTAGATCAGAGAGACATGCATCCTCAGGTTCTGTACTCTCTCCGAGGTCAGAAAGATTTTGCACTGTAAGGTGTCTATCCTTGCCCCAATGTAGTCTATCACCTGGACAGGATTTAGAAGTGATTTGGATGTGTTGATTGTGATCCCTAAATGCAGAGCAAGCTTTAAGAAATAATCCCTGGTTTGAGAAAGTGGACACCTGGTGGGAGCAGTGAGGAACAGATTGTCCAGGTACGGGAAGACCTGAATCCCCTAAAGCCTCAGGTAAGCCGCTACTACCGCCATCACTTTGGTGAACACCCTGGGGGCTGTGGTGAGACCAAAGGGTAGGGATCGAAATTGGTAATGATCGGCTCCTAGCCGGGAGTGGAGGAACCTCTTGGAGCTTCTGTGCATCTTTATGTGACAGTAGGCATCCTGGAGGTCTAACAATCACATCCAGTCACTCTCTTGCTGGTACGGCATGATGGACTGTAGTGTGACCATCCGGAATTTTTCTTTGGCAACTGACAGGTCCAGGGTAGATATGTGCCTCAAGTCCCCCATTTTCTTTGGCACCAAAAGGAACCTGGAGTAGAATCCCAATCCGGACTGATCTGGGGGGACGGGTTCGATGACTCGTTTTTCTAGCACCATGGAAATTTCCTGTGCTGCTGCCTCCCTTTGTGTGGATGGTACATCCAGGAGGTGTTTGGGAGGTTTCGGAGGAACCACACAGGGGACAGAGTATCCTCTGGATATGATCTGAAGCACCCAGCGATCTGATGTTACAGACACCCATGCCACTAGGTGCAATGACAATTGTCCCCCGTAGAGCAGTCTGGCAGCCCCTCAGGGTTGCTGTCCGAGAAAGATTCTCCAAAAGCAAAATTCCTCGGACCCCCTCTGACTCTGGGCCAGCGTCCATTCTGTCCCCCTCTGCCTCTGGGGGAAGAAGAACCCCGAGTGGCCCGGGAATACTGTGACTTCTGGAACCACATCTTCTTTTGCCCTCTCTGATTCCAGGAAAAGGATCTTTCAAGGTTCGAGAAGCGGATTCCGATGGCAGACCGTGTCTTCCCGTCCTTCTCACTCTGGACTAAAGTCTCTTTGATGGTCTTACCAAAGAGTAGAGCCATCATAAGGGGAATTGGCAAAGGACGCCTTGAAAGGTTCCGAAAACTGACATAGTCTGAGCCACGCATTGCGCCTCATGGACACGCCGGACCCAGCTGCCCTAGCTGTTCCTTCAGTAGCATGTGAGAGGAGTCACATGGACATGTTGGAAACTGCTTTCAAAGTGGCCATCCTTGTGGAGAGCAAGTCCCTGTCCTCCTGCGACATGGACTTAGGGGGAGAGTCAGCCAGCTCCATGACCAGGTCACGCTGGAGTCTCGTGACGTGGGCCAGGTAAGTTCAGCGTCCTAATGGAAAAGGTTGCTGACGCATAAACCCACTTCCCTAAGCAGTCCATCATCCGCGACTCTCAGTCAGGAGGATGAACCGAGGAACTCTTGGGCTAATTTCTTCTTTGTGGCTGCTGCTACCACCATAGCGTCTACAGGGGGAAGCCCTTGTTTCACGCTGGTCTATCTGATGGTGGACTCAAGATATCTTATCAGGACATTTAGGGATTGGTTCCACGGTGTCTGGCTCCTTCCTGGCCCGCGAGGTGACCAGGTCCACCAGGGGATCTGCAGGAGGGGACACCCAGGAAGTAGATGGGCCCATGCAGAAAGCCTCCAGGAACACGGACTCAACAGAAGAGGGTTTGGGGGTAGACCAACCTCCCTGTTGGCGAAGGATTTCCATGATGTCTCCAAAAGAGACATCCTTGGGAGGTGACCTGGGGGAACCTTCCCCATCATCCAAATCCATGTCCTCGGTGAGGGACTCGGGGGAAGTCCACGGCCTTCTCTTACACGCATGCTTGCGAGGCACATCTCTGGTGGGGCTCTCTGGGGGTAACTCGCAAGCCACTTGCTCAAGGGGAACCGTCTGGGGCTCCCCGAGCACGGGCTGTCGCTCTGGTAAAATGATGTGATTCATAGATAGAGCCAAGGAGGTCAGGGTGGAATCTGAGGGGATAGTCAAGGGTCGCGATGCAGTGGAGAGAACCTTTTCTTTCTACTACGTCGAACGCCGAGGGAAAACGAACCTCCTGGGGAACCAATAAGGAAACCGGTCTCCCCGGGTCTGACGTGAGAATCGGTGCCGAGCCCGGCAGATGGAGTCTCCAAGCGAGGGAACTTGGCCCAATGCTAGAGCTAATGAAAAGTTCTGTTCCCTCAGATCAAACACCCAAGCTCAGGGTTCCGAGAGTCGCCGGATCCGAACTGGTCAGATCTGACACGCTCCAGACAGCTGTCGGCATCGAGGAAGTAGGTACCATCGGTGCAGACCCCCTGACTAAGGCCATCCTCGGATCAGAGTACTCCGAACCCGGTGGATGGATCGGGGAAGGAGAAATCTGTGTGAAAAAGGGAAGCAAGCTCCTCCCTCCAGAGGGAGAGGGGGCTGGCAAGACCCCCATCTGGATCAGAGTATGAATGAACCTCATCATTTTATCCATGTCAACTTCCGATAAGCTCCGCATGGATTTTGACGAGGCCACGGACTCCGACCTGGCGGATTGAGGAACAGATGCCCTAGATGGAGAAGGTGTCTGCTCTGGGGAAAATCTCGGAGATCAGAGCAGAGGGGTGTCACGGATCCTAGGCTGACTTTTGATGGGAGAAGAAAGGTCCAGGGACCTCTTACGTTTGTCTGGTCTGTAAGATTTTGGCCCTTTCCCCTTCTCTCTGCCCCTTTTCCGTTCCACTTCCACAGGCTTTGAAACGGGAGGTTGAGTCCCAGCCTGAGAGGGAGGAGAAGCAAGGGCAAGAGAGGAAGGAGAGGTGGCCACAACAGCAGCTGTGACCGAAGCAGAGGATTAGGCAACCGCCTCAGAAGAGGGAAGAAGACCTTTCAGGACCAACTTAGCCTTCCTGTCCTTGATAGCGTATGGATTAAAACCCGTACATAGAGCAATCAGTATTCAGATGAGCAACACCCAAGCATTATTAGATAAAGAGTGTGGCCATCTGCAGGAGACAATTTATGGCCACACTCAGTGCACCTTTTCACAGGCTTATCAGCCATGCTTCTATTCAAGCCACTCAACTAGAGAAGGGAAAAAAGGGAGAGAAGAAATTACCAGTTTTCCCACTCGGACCACTCACCACACACTCAAGTCACACACAGCACACTAAGAAACTAACACTAAACTACAAAAAGGGTTCTATTACACGACGCACCAGCGGGGGGAGGAGAAGAGGGAACCTACACTAAACACTTATACTAATATTAGAGAAAAAAGCTGATGAAAAGCAAAAAAACCCACTCACTACTCGGAGCTCAGGAGATCACAATGCTTCAGCAAGCCACGCCAAACAAGATCTGGGGGTTGGAAGGTAGTGGAGGTGTATTAGGGCAAGGGAAGGAGCTTGGAGTTCGGAGCAGATGCTAGTGAAATTGCCGGCTCGGATCCGGTATCCCACAGGATGAAGACCAAATGAACTAAACTACTTCAGATCATACACGTAATGTTATGGAGTCACTCAATAGCCACTATGTAAGCAGATATCTACACAAGAGATCCCAGCAGATCCTGGTGAGGAAACCCATAAAATGTGAGGAACAAGCTTTTTGTCAAAATGGAAGGAAAGCTTTTATTTAAATTATGCTTAACTAATTTAAGCTGCACTTATAGGATCTGTGTGGTGATACTTTTTGTACTTTTCTGCCTTTTCCTACGCTTTAGCCAAATAAGTTATCTGCTTTGCATTTCTAGTTTGGCCTGGAACCTTGGTCTTGTAGCTTCATTTGTAGCTGTGGGAAGATTGTGCATCACTGCAATATTTTGGCATAGTTGTACTTCTATCTTTGTAAAAACTAGCTGTTTGTATTTTGAACCCTGTCTGGGGCCTTACTCATAGTTTCTTTCACAGTTGTGGCAGAACTGTGAACTACTGCCTGATTTGAGCCTTTTAGTCATGTATTACTGCATTTTTCTATAAACATGCATGGTAAATTTCTGCATAGTCTGGTGCCTTAGCCTGTGGTAGGATTTCATAGTGGGAGTATTGTGAATTCTGTTCCATGATTTGTGCTTCTGTACTTTTACAGCTGTTTACATTCCAGTTTTTTGTTAACTCATATTCCATTCATCATTTACCTGCTAATTGCATTCCAGTGTCTGTTTACTTTGCTAGTCTTTTCCCTGTTCTTCGTGCCTGCCCTAGCCCCCAATGAGACATTAAAATAATGTTTTTGAAATTTATCTAAATGGGGTCACTGACCTGTAGCTCAGTGTCCTAGGACTAAAACTCCAATAATTGCCTTATTTGATTGGATCCCACTCTAGCTAGTCTGCTTCTTCCAACCTTTTTTCCTGTTGTGTTTTTAAAAGGCTGTTTCCCTGGCTTCCACCCCTTATTGTAATCTGGCTTCCAAAGTCCCTCCCCCTTTTCATTGCTATTGTCTGTTGTGTAAGCTATTTAAGTACTTTTCCCACCCACTGCTTTCCATACATCCATAACACTGAGTACTTACCAAGCAAGCCAGTATTGCTTGAGTAACCCTCCCTTACTACAGTCTTCATCTGATTTTCACACAGCTCCCATCTGCCTAGTGCCCAAGTCACACTCAGTGTGTCCTGAATTAATCCTGCACAATCATTGGGAGATAAAGATGTTTATCTTTATTGTTTTGCACTGTTTTAGAGTGCTACTGCTTTATTTGGTGATTTGCCTTGAAATCATTTTAAAGGTCCACAGTATTTGAAACTGCCTTGTCCAGGTAATTTGGTTAAGTTGTTTTGTTGTAGCATTACACACAATATTTTTGGTGTTTTTACATTAAGACAACTGGGAGATTCCATCTAGTAGCAGCAGGTGGTGACATGGTCTATCTGAGTTGGGAAATGCAAGAAAGCTGCAAGTATAGAAGTTGTACTGGCCAGAGGGCTTAGAAGCCAGTTTTAAGTGCCTGTGTAAATTTGTCATGTTTGCACACCCACTACTTATCATGCAGATGTTATTAGTGCCCTGTGTAGGTGCAAACAGTTAGAAACTAAACTTTTCTCTATAAAACCACCTGTGAAACCATACAAGTAACTCAGCGAGTGTACAGGAACCACTTTGATCATTAGCTGTTCTGTGTTACTCTGTTTGTTGCTGAGTAGCACTGCCCCTTGAATTTAGTATTATAAAGCCTAGTCTAGCCTGTAGCCAAAAAGCATCCTTAGTCAGCCATCAGCCTTTTATAGGTTCATAGGTGTTTACTAGGGTAAAGACCACAAGGGCCTTATTAAGCCTAGCTATGCATCCTAAATCACTAACAAGTTCTGAAACCCTTGATAAGTATAAGCATGGGCCTGGGAAATGGGCCTTGTGCACTGCACCCTATCAGCTCACCCAATAAAGGAACTGACATCATGGACATGCACTTTACAATTTCTCATCAGCCAGTTTGGTACATATGGAATACTGAGACAATGTAACAATTGTCTAATGTTCACGGACAACCATTCAATCCTCAAAGAAAACTCTTGCACACAAAAACACTCGCAACAATCTGTTTGTCAAAAACCACTTTCTATACCCACCAAGCACATATACTCCCCACACATAAACCTACTTATGCTGAGGCACGTAATTGCAATCCCCCAAAAACCAAAGACCTCCCAGACACTCCACCTACAAAAACTATCCTCAGTAAACCTGAAAGCACTCAACTGAACCACCACCTAACACTTCACATTCGGCCACACCCAGTGGAGCCTCAACTACCAAGCCCAAGAGTCAAGCCAATACATTAGCTGGGACTCTAGTTATACAGGACTCCATTGTATGACATACTGATGCTCCACACACCAAGCTGAACAAAGTGTGTGTGTGTGTGTGTGTGTGTGGGGGGGGTCATTTGCCTATAAGGAGCCATGCTCTGACAAGTTAAGCATGCAATCAAATCACTGCACCACAAGTATCACTATAATACAGTCACAGTTCTTGTAGGTGTAAATGACCCGAGAAGTTCCTTCCAAGACTATATGAAGTGACACATTATGGAGCTCTTGGACAAAGTATCACAGGCTGGTAGTGCCTAACATTGAGCAGCGCTCTACCTTCACCAAGGATAATGCCACCATATGAACAGAAGATGCTGGACTTAGCTAAGGTTTTGGTGTTATTCTAGGGGAATACAATATCTCCCATTGTGGAAGGACATGGTTAAACCACAGTGCTTCACCAAGGATGGTCTGCACCGGTCACGGCTAGGCTTTTGAATATTGGCTAAAAACACGGTCCTCCTAAACCAAACCAAAGAAAAGCTTCAAAACCAAGGAGCTCTCACCTGGGGAAGAAGTTTTAAGGCTTTTGAAAGGGGGAAAAAAAATTTTAAAACTTTTTGCCCCAAATTTTTTTGTTTTTTAAAGACCTTTTTGGCCTTCCCCCTTTTTTCAAGGAAAAAAAAAGGAAAATAGGGTTTTGGGGCTGTG
Organism: Protopterus annectens; assembly: GCF_019279795.1. Classification (NCBI taxonomy): domain Eukaryota; kingdom Metazoa; phylum Chordata; order Ceratodontiformes; family Protopteridae; genus Protopterus; species Protopterus annectens. The sequence continues at coordinate 1,304,016,869 of NC_056728.1, read as the reverse complement.
GGTTTCCGGGGGGGCAAAAATTTTTTTCCCCCTTTTAAGGGACCCTTTTGGGAAATATTTTGGGGCAGTTAGGCCCCTGGGATATAGTTTGGGTCTGCAAGTGGGGCCTTGTATAGGTGATGATGGTGTCTGGTACCCTGTAAAATCTGTCTGGTTTGGCAGGGGCTGGAGGTAAGGAATCTGGTGCAGGCAGACATCATTAAAGGCATAGATCCACAACAGAGAGGACAGGAGGTATAGCTAAGGGCCTGTGTTGTGGAAGGTGCAGAAAAGTCCTAAGTCTTTTCTGGAATCTGAGAAATCCTGTTGCTGCCATTGGAATTGTTCTGCATGGCATGTAGGTTTTCCCCAAAGGAGAATTCTTCTGGTGGAGAAGCAGCTGGAATGGATTCTTCAGCATCTGAGTCTTCATAATTGGAGAAAGGAGCCTCTGGCTGGTCTGTAATATCTGAGTCATCCGCAGAATCATCAGAGGACACAGGCTCGGGGGGCTCTGCCCTAGGTGTCTTCTCTGGGGGCTGAGAGGCCCTGTCTGGGTGAGATTGAGATCCCCTAATTAAGGATATTAAATCTTCTGCCAGAGTAAGCATTTGTGAACTAGAAGTAGGCCTGGTTGAGGGGGGTTTAACAGGCACTGATTTAGTAGACTTGGCTGCTTTAGCCCTGGCAAAGGCCTTAATGGACATGGCTGCAGGAGGCCTAGCAGCACCACGTGCTGGGGTAGAGACATCCAAAGGGATGGTGTCTGATAATTCACTAGAAGCCAGTGTAGTAGGTAAAATAAAAGTGGCCGATTCAAGTAAGGTAGCAGGAACCTCAGAAGTAGTCAAAGATTCAGCTGTGCTTTGATCAGTTTTCTCGGTTTGGCGAAACCGAGACACTCATGGTTTGCTTAACCATGGTTTCGGCGAAACCGTCGACATGAGTGTCGGTCTTTTTCTTTGCGTTTCTTAACAATTTGGGTAGTCGGAGGATCAGGCGGCATAATGTCGCATAAATTCTGAACCGAAAAACTGTTCAGCAAACTCCGACCGGCGCCTAAGTGTTCGTCGGTTGAAGGAAGCACAGGCGAACAGGCTGCTACGTCGTGGTCTGGGCTAAACAAGGCAAACAGTAAGAGTGGAAATCTTTATGAGGTATTTGTTTCCCACAAGTTAAACAGTTATTGACTTTTTCTGACATCGGCTGAGGCAAGAAAGAGTCCCCAACGGGTACTTAGCTTTTAGAAGTCTTAGTAGTATTGGTGGTAGAAATCTCTGGATCCGACCGACCGGCACTTGCGAACAGCTTCTGCTTGGTATAGCGGCGGCAAGAAAGACTGAAGAAAATGGCGTCGGCTGATGCCTTTATACCCGAAGACCAGCAGAGATGACATCGGGTGAAGTGCGACATCAGCCGAAGCCGGACCCGGACTTTGGAATCCGGCCGACTGCAGGGCTGCCTGATGACAGGACAACCCAGTTGCTATGACTGCAGATGCATCCATGAAGGACATCTGCTTTCAAAGTGGCCATCCTTGTGGAGAGCGAGTCCCTGTCCTCCTGCGACATGGACTTAGGGGGAGAGTCAGCCAGCTCCATGACCAGGTCACGCTGGAGTCTCGTGACGTGGGCCAGGTAAGTTCAGCGTCCTAATGGAAAAGGTTGCTGACGCATAAACCCACTTCCCTAAGCAGTCCATCATCAGCGACTCTCAGTCAGGAGGATGAACCGAGGAACTCTTGGGCTAATTTCTTCTTTGTGGCTGCTGCTACCACCATAGCGTCTACAGGGGGAAGCCCTTGTTTCACGCTGGTCTATCTGATGGTGGACTCAAGATATCTTATCAGGACGTTTAGGGATTGGTTCCATGGTGTCTGGCTCCTTCCAGGCCCGCGAGGTGACCAGGTCCACCAGGGGATCTGCAGGAGGGGACACCCAGGAAGTAGATGGGCCCATGCAGAAAGCCTCCAGGAACACGGACTCAACAGAAGAGGGTTTGGGGGTAGACCAACCTCCCTGTTGGCGAAGGATTTCCATGATGTCTCCAAAAGAGACATCCTTGGGAGGTGACCTGGGGGAACCTTCCCCATCATCCAAATCCATGTCCTCGGTGAGGGACTCGGGGGAAGTCCATGTGCCTTCTCTTACACGTATGCTTGCGAGGCACATCTCTGGTGGGGCTCTCTGGGGGTAACTCGCAAGCCACTTGCTCAAGGGGAACCGTCTGGGGCTCCCCGAGCACGGGCTGTCGCTCTGGTAAAATGATGTGATTCATAGATAGAGCCAAGGAGGTCAGGGTGGAATCTGAGGGGATAGTCAAGGGTCGCGATGCAGTGGAGAGAACCTTTTCTTTCTACCACGTCGAACGCCGAGGGAAAACGAACCTCCTGGGGAACCAATAAGGAAACCGGTCTCCCCGGGTCTGACGTGAGAATCGGTGCCGAGCCCGAAGTAGATGGAGCTCCGAAGGAGGGAACTTGGCCCAATGCTAGAGCTAATGAAAAAAAGTTCTGTTCCCTCAGATCAAACACCCAAGCTCAGGTTCCGAGAGTCGCTCGGATCCGAACTGGTCGGATCTGACACGCTCCAGACAGCTGTCGGCATCGAGGAAGTAGGTACCATCGGTGCAGACCCCCTGACTAAGGCCATCCTCGGATCAGAGTACTCCGAACCCGGTGGATGGATCGGGGAAGGAGAAATCTGTGTGAAAAAGGGAAGCAAGCTCCTCCCTCCAGAGGGAGAGGGGGCTGGCAAGACCCCCATCTGGATCAGAGTATGAATGAACCTCATGATTTTATCCATGTCAACTTCCGATAAGCTCCGCATGGATTTTGACGAGGCCACGGACTCCAACCTGGCGGATTGAGGAACCGATGCCCTAGATGGAGAACGTGTCTGCTCTGGGGAAAATCTCGGAGATCAGAGCAGAGGGGTGTCACGGATCCTAGGCTGACTTTTGATGGGAGAAGAAAGGTCCAGGGACCTCTTACGTTTGTCTGGTCTGTAAGATTTTGGCCCTTTCCCCTTCTCTCTGCCCCTTTTCCACTCCACTTCCACAGGCTTTGAAACGGGAGGTTGAGTCCCAGCCTGAGAGGGAGGAGAAGCAATGGCAAGAGAGGAAGGAGAGGTGGCCACAACAGCAGCTGTGACCAAAGCAGAGGATTAGGCAACCGCCTCAGAAGAGGGAAGAAGACCTTTCAGGACCAACTTAGCCTTCCTGTCCTTGATAGCGTGCGGATTAAAACCCGTGTACATAGAGCAATCAGTATTCAGATGAGCAACACCCAAGCACATTGCATAAAGAGTGCGGCCATCTGCAGGAGACAATTTATGGCCACACTCAGTGCACCTTTTCACAGACTTATCAGCCATGCTTCTATTCAAGCCACTCAACTAGAGAAGGGAAAAAAGGGAGAGAAGAAATTACCAGTTTTCCCACTCAGACCACTCACCACACACTCAAGTCACACAGAGCACACTAAGAAACTAACACTAAACTACAAAAAGGGTTCTATTACACGACGCACCAGCGGGGGGAGGAGAAGAGGGAACCTACACTAAACACTTATACTAATATTAGAGAAAAAAGCTGATGAAAAGCAAAAAAAACCACTCACTACTCGGAGCTCAGGAGATCACAATGCTTCAGCAAGCCACGCCAAACAAGATCTGGGGGTTGGAAGGTAGTGGAGGTGTATTAGGGGCAAGGGAAGGAGCTTGGAGTTCGGAGCAGATGCTAGTGAAATTGTCGGCTCGGATCCGGTATCCCACAGGTTGAAGACCAAATGAACTAAACTACTTCAGATCATACACGTAATGTTATGGAGTCACTCAATAGCCACTATGTAAGCAGATATCTACACAAGAGATCCCAGCAGATCCTGGTGAGGAAACCCATAAAATGTGAGGAACAAGCTTTTTGTCAAAATGGAAGGAAAGCTTTTATTTAAATTATGCTTAACTAATTTAAGCTGCACTTATAGGGGATCTGTGTGGTGATACTTTTTGTACTTTTCTGCCTTTTCCCCTACGTTTTAGCCAAATAAGTTATCTGCTTGCATTTCTAGTTTGGCCTGGAACCTTGGTCTTGTAGCTTCATTTGTAGCTGTGGGAAGATTGTGCATCACTGCAATATTTTGGCATAGTTGTACTTCTATCTTTGTAAAAACTAGCTGTTTGTATTTTGAACCCTGTCTGGGGCCTTACTCATAGTTTCTTTCACAGTTGTGGCAGAACTGTGAACTACTGCCTGATTTGAGCCTTTTAGTCATGTATTACTGCATTTTTCTATAAACATGCATGGTAAATTTCTGCATAGTCTGGTGCCTTAGCCTGTGGTAGGATTGCGATAGTGGGAGTATTGTGAATTCTGTTCCATGATTTGTGCTTCTGTACTTTTACAGCTGTTTACATTCCAGTTTTTTGTTAACTCATATTCCATTCATCATTTACCTGCTAATTGCATTCCAGTGTCTGTTTACTTTGCTAGTTTTTTCCCTGTTCTTCGTGCCTGCCCTAGCCCCCAATGAGACATTAAAATAATGTTTTTGAAATTCCCATCTAAATGGGGTCACTGACCTGTAGCTCAGTGTCCTAGGACTAAAACTCCAATAATTGCCTTATTTGATTGGATCCCACTCTAGCTAGTCTGCTTCTTCCAACCTTTTTTCCTGTTGTGTTTTTAAAAGGCTGTTTCCCTGGCTTCCACCCCTTATTGTAATCTGGCTTCCAAAGTCCCTCCCCCTTTTCATTGCTATGGTCTGTTGTGTAAGCTATTTAAGTACTTTTCCCACCCACTGCTTTCCATACATCCATAACACTGAGTACTTGCCAAGCAAGCCAGTATTGCTTGAGTAACCCTCCCTTACTACAGTCTTCAGCTCATTTTCACACAGCTCCCATCTGCCTAGTGCCCAAGTCACACTCAGTGTGTCCTGAATTAATCCTGCACAATCATTGGGAGATAAAGATGTTTATCTTTATTGTTTTGCACTGTTTTAAAGTGCTACTGCTTTATTTGGTGATTTGCCTTGAAATCATTTTAAAGGTCCACAGTATTTGAAACTGCCTTGTCCAGGTAATTTGGTTAAGTTGTTTTGTTGTAGCATTACACACAATATTTTTGGTGTTTTTACATTAAGACAACTGGGAGATTCCATCTAGTAGCAGCAGGTGGTGACATGGTCTATCTGAGTTGGGAAATGCAAGAAAGCTGCAAGTATAGAAGTTGTACTGGCCAGAGGGCTTAGAAGCCAGTTTTAAGTGCCTGTGTAAATTTGTCATGTTTGCACACCCACTACTTATCATGCAGATGTTATTAGTGCCCTGTGTAGGTGCAAACAGAAACTAAACTTTTCTCTATAAAACCACCTGTGAAACCATACAAGTAACTCAGCGAGTGTACAGGAACTACTTTGATCATTAGCTGTTCTGTGCTACTCTGTTTGCGTGCTGAGTAGCACTGCCCCTTGAATTTAGTATTATAAAGCCTAGTCTAGCCTGTAGCCAAAAAGCATCCTTAGTCAGCCATCAGCCTTTTATAGGTTCATAGGTGTTTACTAGGGTAACGACCACAAGGGCCTTTTTAAGCCTAGCCATGCATCCCAAATCTCTAACAAGTTCTGAAACCCTTGATAAGTATAAGCATGGGCCTGGGAAATGGGCCTTGTGCACTGCACCCTATCAGCTCACCCAATAAAGGAACTGACATCATGGACATGCACTTTTACAATTTCTCATCAGCCAGTTTGGTACATATGGGAATACTGAGACAATGTAACAATTGTCTAATGTTCACGGACAACCATTCAATCCTCAAAGAAAACTCTTGCACACAAAAACACTCGCAACAATCTGTTTGTCAAAAAACACTTTCTATACCCACCAAGCACATATACTCCCCACACATAAACCTACTTATGCTGAGGCACGTAATTGCAATCCCCCAAAAACCAAAGACCTCCCAGACACTCCACCTACAAAAACTATCCTCAGTAAACCTGAAAGCACTCAACTGAACCACCACCTAACACTTCACATTCAGCCACACCCAGTGGAGCCTCAACTACCAAGCCCAAGAGTCAAGCCAATACATTAGCTGGGACTCTAGTCATACAGGATGCTCCACACACCAAGCTGAACAAAGTGTGTGTGTGTGTGTGTGGGGGGGTCATTTGCCTATAAGGAGCCATGCTCTGACAAGTTAAGCATGCAATCAAATCACTGCACCACAAGTATCACTATGATACAGTCACAGTTCTTGTAGGTGTAAATGACCCGAGAAGTTCCTTCCAAGACTATATGAAGTGACACATTATGAAGCTCTTGGACAAAGTATCACAGGCTGGTAGTGCCTAACATTGAACAGCGCTCTACCTTCACCAAGGATAATGCCACCATATGAACAGAAGATGCTGGACTTAGCTAAGTTTTTGGTGTTATTCTAGGGGAATACAATATCTCCCATTGTGGGAGGACATGGTTAAACCACAGTGCTTCACCAAGGATGGTCTGCACCGGTCACGGCTAGGCTTTTGAATATTGGCTAAAAACACGGTCCTCCTCCACAGAGCCTTTTTTAGGTAATGCCAAACTGACCATCTTCCTACATAGCAAAATTTACCCAAGGAAGTCTAAAGGTATTACTGCTTAATGCTAGGTATCTAAACAAGAAGCTCCATTCCCAACTAGCTCTCTTCACCTTGGAGAAAGAGGACATCTGTGTAGTTACTGAGACATGATTTAAAGACGCAGAGAGTACACTAACAGAGCACGGCTTCAATGTCTTCCACACATTTAGACCAACAATTGCACAGACAGGGACTAAAGGTGGATGCGTCTTGATCTACATCAATAGCAAGCATACGTCTAGGTTGGTTAAACAGGACGACGCACTGGAAATCTTCCAAGTCCAAATTACCACAGAAAGTCCCATACCATATTCTAGCAAGCTACTTCACCCTCTATCTCATGAAACCCAGAGCTCATACTTACACTTACTGCAGACAGTTCCCATTCAACCAAATACCATACTCATGGGGAACTTTAATTATGCCTCCATAAACTAGAAATGCCACACAACCCCATATTTGCAGACACAGACTCCTAAACTTTGTAAATACAAACACACTGGACCAGTTAGTGCATACACCTACTAGGGGTACAAACATACTGGAATTCGTGATCTCAAATATGGAAGAATGCTGCAACACCCCCTCCCCCATCCCAAGTGTCATGTCCACTCTGGTAAGGTCAGACCACAAAGCATTTTATTTCAAAATATGAATCAATTCTGTAATGCCAGCAAACCTTGTAATAACTGGAAACTACTCCAAGGCAAAATACCTTTACGTGACAACCTGTTAAAATCTCAAACCCAGATAAAGCAGCAGTCTACAAAGAATTATTCACAGATGCTTTGTACAGTCATGTTAATGACAGCATAGAGGCTAAAACTAACAAAAACAAATCACCCTGGTGCGATCCAAAATTAACGAGGTTGTACAACGAAAGAAAAACATCACAGCTAAAATTAGGAAGTTAACATACACAAGGTGCAGTGGTTAGCGGTGCCGCCTCACAACAAGAGGTTCTCTGGTTCGATTCTCGGTTGGGGTGCCTTCTGTGCGGAGTCTGCATGTCCTCCCTGTGGTAGCGTGGGTTTCCTCCAGGTGCTCCGGTTTCCTCCCACATTCCAAAGACATGCTGTAGGTGGATTGCACACTCTAAATTGGCCATAGGCATGAGTGTGTGCCTTCCATGGAAGGTTGGGCGTCGGGCTGGCAATTAGACACTGTAAAAAAACTCTGCTGCCAATCATGAGCGGACAGGTGATCTGCTGTGGCGACCCCTAACAGGGAAAAGCCAAAAGAAGAAGAAGAAAAACATGCAGAAGAAAAAATTCTTCTTAGTTGTCTATTCAGTTTTTATTCAAGTCCAGTAAAACAAATTTTGAGGTAAAGATAGCATCCCAGGCTAAGGAGAGCCACACATTCTTCTTTATCTATGTCCCTAACCTCAAAGGCAGAACACAACAGTGTGCCGAACTGATGGTAAATGAAGTCATGTTCACAGAACCACGCGATATAGCAAATCTTCAGACATTCAGCTCCTACTTTACCCCCCCCCCTTAACCCCAGCCACCCTAACAAGAAATATCACCCATCATAACCCCTGCAGCTATCAGCAGGGAGCAGGTCTTAGATTCGCTCTACAAAGCCAAGAATACAACTTCTGTGGGCCCCCATAATATCCCAAGATGCCTCAAATTGTTGGAAATATGACCTACCAGGGCCAGTAGCATCATTACTCAACCATTGCCCCCGCACAGGCTTTGTGCCATGCGAATAGAGGACTGCAACTGACATCCCTCTTTACAATAGTGGACCAGCAACAGATTCCAGGAACTACAGACCCATTAGTCTGACCAGTCTCATGTGTAAAGCCACAGAAAGAATCATGGAAATGATTAACAATGACACAGGAAATCTTCAGACACTGGACCCAATGCAGTTTGATTTTGTATAAGGCAGGTAATGCCTACTGAACTTGATGTACTTCTTTGAGAAGCTTCGGATTTCAGGACACAAACTACAAAATAATCCAAAACACTGCTACTGGTCTGGAAAGCAATAGCATTCAGCAGAAAAGCTAGTCAGTCCTTCAATAAACTTTATTTCAATAAAAATGAAAATAAGCACTTTCGTTCACTTAAACCATGTGAGAACATCTTCAGACTCTTCACCCAGAGTAACAGCTCTGTTTAAAAAGACTCAAGTAAAATGATGTACACATTACATCACTTCAAGTGTCTTAAAGGTCCAGTCACAGGTATAAGACCAAACTACCTTATTTACTTGTTTTAACCCAAAAGGTAGTTACCACTTTCTTAAAAGCATTACCTATCTCGTCAAAGCTTTTAATGCTAAAACGGGTTTCATAATGCAGTAAACAGGGACACAATGGAGATTCCTCAATTAGTATATCGGCGAGGCCAAAACCTGTAAGCTTTTTTGGAACAGAAAAAAAAACAGGTTCACTAAGAGGAAGGTCTGGTATGATACAATATGAGCAGGCTCCACATTTTAAGTTCATTTATGAGTAGGGTTGCCACCTCTCCAGGATTGCCCTGGGGTCTCCAGGATTTTTATAACATCTCCCGTCTCCTGGAAGTAATTAAAAAAAACTCTGAAATGTCCAGGAATAATTCATTACACACTCACTTAACTGGAACTCAAGCAACCGGCATTCACTCACACACACAATCGCACACTCTCTCTTTCTCTCTCCCGCTCTCTCTCACACACAGACACACTTACTTATTCATACCTGCATTCATTCACACATCGCTATCACTGTGTCACATGCCCACGCCACACACCCATTTACGCATTCATACACTGCTGTCTCTCACACCACACATCCACACACTCACTTACCTCTCAACTGTACAGAGGTTCGCAGAATGCCCAGAGTTTTGCCTCATATTTTTGGTCAGTTTCTCAAAATTGTAGTTTTCTGGCATATTAGTGGCAAATAATTAAAGAACGAAGTTAGAAAATGAGACATTTGAGTTTCAGACTTCATACCCTTCAGAAACTTCATGCTAATGCAAAACCTGTTACTCTATCAACTTTCTAAGTTTGTAAGAGCAATATTTAAAACTTGTCCCTATTTTTGGGTCTTTGTCCTACTTTTATTTATGCCTTTGTCGACATTTTTTGCTCCAAGAGGTTGAGAGGTATGCCACTTGATTTACACATTCATTCACATGCGCACACAAAATCTTTCACTCCATACCTCTCAACCTCTTAGAGCAAGAAATATGGACAAAGCCATGAATAAAAGTGGGACAAAGTCCCAAAAATAGGGACAGTTTTTAAATATTGCCCATTATTTACTGCTTTGTCCAGATTTTTTGTTAAGAGTTAATTCTCTAGCAACCAGAAACAACACTTATCCGGCATCTACCAAGAATAGGGAATAAAAAAGCTGCTTAACCATTTCCTTAGTTTTATTATGTATTTCACTTTCTTGGGTTGGTTTTCCAAACAAGAAATTTCTTATCCATAAAAAAATTTAACAGCTCTACATCGACATATTTTTGGTGTGGCTGGACTATAATCCATATATGACTCCTTAAGATCAACCCTATAGCTGCCTGCTGCCCTGGAAGCAGAGTCTGTACTGTACCAATCCCTATGGATACTGTTCTTAATTTGTTGCCTTGGCTGCACTGTGCATGATCAATAAAACCTCGCAAGTCGCAATGCCTGAATCAAAGCATTCGGATTCTGAATCTGAGAGTTGCATAAAGGTAAAAAAGAAGCACCACTGTTCATTCAATGATGAATGGTTAAAAGAACACAATTTTAAGGATTGGTTGGGTAAGAAAACAGAGTCTGAAACAGAATGCAAAATTTGCCATCACACATTTACAGTAAAGTACGATGAACACAGATCAGTAGTAGTGCATGCAACATTGGAGAAACACAAAAATGTGAAGCAGATTAAGCAAACTACAGACATGATGGGCTTCTTCAGAAAACCAAACACCAAAGAGGACGATCTTACAACAGCTGCTGAAGTAACTCTAACTTACCACATGCTGTCAGGCTATGCAAGTCAAGATTGCGGTAATAAGATAATGGGAATTATTTTCCCAGAATCTAGTATTGCAAAAAAGATTGCTTGCGGCAGAACAAAAGCAACTAATATAATTGAAAATGTTCTCGCTCCTGCTTCACAAGAACAGTTGATCTTTGACTTACAAAAATCAAAGTACTTTTCAATAGCAACTGACTCTTCAAACAAAGGAAGCGTTAAACTTTTTCCAGTTAAAGTGCAGTATTTTTCAAAACAAGAAGGAATAAAACATGGTTTGCTAGACTTTTATGAAGATTCATGAAGAAAGCAGTGAGGCGATAATGGGTAGATTAGTTGAAATGATAGAGAAAAATGGATTGAACATAAGCTGAGTGTCTACATTTTCTGGGAATACTGCTGCAGTGAATTCTGGCAAGAAGATTTCTGTGCATGAGAAAATGAAAAAGAAAAATTTGAACTCATTTTGCTGAATTGCAAGTGTCATATTCTGCATAACTGTGTTAAACAAGCATGCCAAACTTTGTCAATGGATGTTGAAATTCTCATTCTCAAAATTTATGCTGAATTTTCCAGATATGCCAAACGAACTGCACAGCTCCAGTCATTTTTCAAGTTTGTTGAACTTGAGTATCAAGACATTTTTCGTCATGTACCAACGAGATGGTTATCATTACTTCCAGCACTTGAAAGAATATTTCTAGTATGTCCTGCTTTGCAGTCTTACTTTGTTTCACAGTGAAGAATGCCACAAAGTAATTTGGGATGCCTTTAGAAATGAAGAAAGCGAGTCCATACCTAGCCTATATTGCTGTTTCTTACAGAATGTTATGCAGGTCTTTCAAAGTAGTGTGCTAATGTTAGTCGGATCAAACTACTAGTTCCGAACTGCATGATATTATGGTTGGAGTAAGACAGAAGCAGATCGCAAGAAAGACAAAAGGCTATAGAAAGGCTGCTGAAGACATGCTTTAAAGAATTCCACAGGATAAGAAAAGGCACTTCGAAGCTGATCAGTTCTACAAGTGTTTAAACTACCTAGACAAGTGGTATAATTACCAGGTTTCAGAATTTCAAGCAATGAGAGCTTTAACCTTGAAAGAACCAGTGACGTGAAGCTTATTCAAGGAACTGGCAAACAAGCTGAGCACTGACATCGACAAACACAAGTACTATGAAACTACTACTGTATTCTGTGTGACGTTCAAACAGAGCTGGTGGGAAAAAATGAATGAGTAGTCGATCGATGGAAGGATTTTTTTTACAAAATTGATATATATGAAGTGTGGTGAAGAACTTGTATCCTTTGCATTTTCTACACCTGTGTCGAATTCTTCATGTGAATGAACTTTGTGTGATGAATTCTTTATGGACCACAGAAAGAAACTGTCTGGGACTTGGTGTTTTGCAAGCTGAGCTGCAGGTGTGCGAAAATTTGAGGTACAGTTGTTCTCAAGTTTCATGAATTCTTGATGAAGACACCCAAATTGTTGGCGGCTGCAAGACCCGATCAGAAATATACTTTTAAGTGCAAGTAGTTTTCATGACTCTCCCAAAGCACACAGAATGAACATGTGAATAATTAGTTTACAGTTGTATTATTGTTTTGAACTTGTCCTGTACGTAGTATTCGTTGTACAATCATTATGAATATTAACATATCAAAAGACTGATAGAGTCTGACAGCACTTAAACACAAACCATATTGTTTGGCTCAACATTACAATAGCATCTCCAGGAATTAGCCTTATGTGAAGTGGCAACCCTATTTATGAGGGGTCCACATTTCAGGTAAGGGATGCTACCTACCATATTAAGGGTATTTTTAACTGTGAATCTAAACAAGTTGTCTATTTAGCACAGTGTCAGAAGTGTCCCTGTTTTTATGTTAGAAAAACTGAGCGCAAACTTAAAGACAGTATCTATGAACATGAATATAGTAAAAAATGAATTTATCTAACGCCTTAGCTAAACATGTGGATATGAATGAGTATCATTTTTTTTTTTTTTTAAATATTTTGTCATTGATCCTGCCCCAGTAAATATGAGGGGAGGGGCCTTGGGAACTTTATTTGCAAAGGAAAGAGTTAGTATGGCAACTAATTTTTAATGCCTATTTTTATCCAGGGTTGAATAACTGCTGCAGTATGAAACCCATTTTAGCATTAAAATATTTTGACTAGATAGGTAATGTTTTAAAAAAAAAGTGTTAACTTGTTTTAACCCAAAAGGTAGTTATTTAAATAAAGTAGTTTGGTCTTGTACCCAATCTTTGTTTTATATTTAAAATGTTTTAAAAAAATGTTTTAAAGAAAAGGGTGGCTGGACCTTTAAGACACTTCAGGAAGTGATGTAACGACTGCATCATCGTACTTGAGTTTTTTTAAACAGAGCTGTTACAGTGGGTGAAGGGTCTGAAGAAGTTCACATATGGTTTAAGTGAACGAAAGCGCTTATTTTTACTGAAATAAAGTTTACTGAAGGACTGACTAGCTTTTCTGCTGAATGTCATTGCTTTCCAAACCTGTAGCAGTATTTTGATTTTGTTCTTTGAGAAGGTCACAAAGGCAACTGATGCGGGCAAAATGGTGCATAATGCCTACCCTGACCTAGCTAAGGGATCTGATACAGTACCTCACTTGGACAATGCAAATAAACTTATGGAATTAAGCATAAACCCCTTTGTAACTCACTGGATAGCCAGCTGGCTCACAGACAGGCCCCAGGAAGTTAGGATCACAGAAACAACCTCCAATAAAGAGGTCAGTCACCAGGGGGAGTCCTCTAGGGCTATGTGCTGGGTCCACTCCTTTTTAGTGTCCATTTTTCAGAAATCAAGGCTGATGTCAAGTGTGTAGATGACTGCATGCTAGGAGCAATCATGGAACCCCCACCCCCCAAAGATACTAACATCTTCCAGAAAGATCTAACACAGATAAATGACTGGTGCTAAAAGCCATGGCTTAAACCTCAATGCGAATAAATTCATTATAGTACCTTTTGGGAAGTCTGCCACCCAAGGAAACTACCTCACTGATTAAACAACCCTAAAAGTAGACAGTAGTCAGGGATTTGGGGACTCATTACAGGGGTGTAGCCAGGAATTTTCTATTGTACATATTGAAGTTATACTGTACCCCCTTCCCCAAAGAAAATGTACAGGCACGTCATACCTTATGCCTAGAAACTGCGGTACACAGAGCCATATGCCACCCCCTCATGATAGAAAGGTGTAGGTTATGAAATGGTCTTATACTAAATAGTATACAGTCTCCTGATGAACACTTTTTGGTTGTGTTACATTAACTTCTTGCTCACATATTGGTCACAGTGTTGCTTGGAAGCAAACATCTATAATGACATGCAATGCAATATTGAGACAAGCTCTCTAATACCATTACTGTAGCCAGTCCAATAGAGACCCACTCACACCAATGCTGTCAGCTTCCTCTATGCCAACATCATAGCCAGTCAGCAAACCACTCACAGATGCCAGCATGCAACACCAATGAACATCAGTGCCACAACACGGCAGCCAAACCCATGGAAGACCATTCACATGACATCCATTCTGTACATTCAGACAATCTAGGTCAGCAAAAATAACAGTACTGTTGCACTCTACTGCTGTCAGGAAAACTGCCAATTGCAGTTTTCAACAGTTTAAGTAATCCAAGCTGGCCCAGCATAAGTAGTATGTTCTTATGATCTACCCACAGACACAGTTAACAACCACACTATCATAATAAAGTCTTATTGACTGTCTGAATTGGTATAAACACTGGAAATCTTACATTTTTAATAAATATTTTCAAGAAAGAATCATAGTTTGTCCCTAGATTACATTGCTTTAGAACAGGATTTCCACTTCTATGACAGTTATGTCTCAAAGAAGCCAAATTTTCAAATCTATATATTTCTGCATACCAGTATCATTAAACTGTTATATATTTTACCAAGGTAACATTTATTATACAACATAAATAAAGAAGTTATGTACCTACCATGACATTCCATGTTAGTTGTCCTTCATCTCGCCTTCCTTCTTGATGGATGGGTTCGGCTCTGACTAGGCCACTTACTATAGCTCGAGAACTCTTTACTGGCTCGAGGCTACCCCTTATCCCAGAATGCCCATCATCAGCTACCCAGATCTCGTTTGAGATAGCTCACACCAGACATAATTATAGAAGATAATCCATTAATAAACCTGGATATACAGTTAATTGTCATGGTTTGCTTGGGAAGGAACTAATAAAACAAATTAGCCAGTGAAACCATTGAGAAACTCCTCTCAATCCTCGAGGAAGGGGGAAGGAGGGAAGGACGCAAGAAGGAAGGCGAGATGAAGGACAACTAACATGGAACGTTATGGTAGGTACATAACTTCTTTATGTTAAGTTGTCCAATCTCGCCTTCATTCTTGCTGGATGGGACTGCGTCCCTAGCACCTCAATCCTGGGTGGCTCATTGGAAGACTCTTCAGAACCGTGGAACCAAAGGAAGCCCTGGCCTAGGAGACCACATCTACTTTGTAATGAGAAATGAATGTATGAGGATCTGCCCAAGTAGCTGCTACACAAATTGAATCCATGGGCAATCTAGATTGAAACGCTACCGAAGTAGCTACTGACCTGGCTGAATGACCTTTGGGTTTTGTTGGAAGATCTTTTTGTCGCAAATGGTAGGTATGGGCTATGGTGTCTGATAACCATTTTGACAATATTACTTTAGAAACTGCAAGGTCTTGTTTATTGTTAGCAAATGAAAGGAAAAAGAAGTTATGTACTCACCATAACATTCCATCCGAGTAGGTAACTTCATTTGTCTGCAACCTGTGGGTATCGGATCCGATTCGGATCAGAGCCGGCAGCTTTCCTAGCAAAGATCTGAGCTCCAAGCTCCTCCCCCTACCCATAATGCCCTGCTACCTCCCTCTAACCCTCAGATCGAGTTTGCCATAGTATCATAGAACACTACTAGAACACAAGGAAAACTACTGAACGTTCCAACCTGATGTCATCTGGAAAGTGACATATCATGATCCTGCAAGAACGAACTAAAGGTCCGGGGAGTGGAGGGAGGGTTGGTTGCAGACAAATAAAGTTACCTACTCAGATGGAACGTTATGGTGAGTACATAACTTCTTTATCTGAAATAGGTAACTTCATTTGATCAGCAACCTGTGGGACAGAGTCCCCAGTTACCACAACTCGGGAGGCCCTTATGGAAGGATATTCCGGAGCACTGCAGAGCCAAATCAGATCCAATTTATAATGTGTAATGAAAGTGTGAGAGGAAGCCCAAGTAGCAGCTGAACAAATGTCATCCAAAGGGACCTTCTACCAGAAGGCCGCAGAAGTAGCTGTTCTGTGTAGGTAAAATCGTAACTGTCTATGTACATCCAAGCAATGGAGTCTATACTCTCCTTTGTTGAGATAATTAGGGAAGAAAACAGGCAGATTGATAGATTGGTTGATATTGGCTTCGGAAGCCACTTTAGGTAGAAAAGAGGGGTTAGTCCTGAGGGAGACTCTGTCTTTATGAAAAATGATGTATGGGGGCTTACTGCAAAGAGCCTGAAGCTCTGATATTCTTCTGGCTGAAGTAATGGCAATCAGGAAGGCAGTTTATACAAACTTCAAGTCAACCGAAGCTGCCGGCTCAAAAGGATGACCAGTCAGAGCCTAGAGAACTAGGGTTAAATCCCATGGAGGGACTGCTTCCTTAACAGGGGATCTCAAAAGGAAGGTACCTTTCAGAAAGGTCTTGCAGATCTTAGATGATGCCAGAGGGCCAAATTTGTTTCCAATGAGAAAGTGGGAAATTGCTGCCAGTTGAACTTTAATAGTTGAGAAGCTAGCTCCCTAACGGAAAATTTGAGATAAAAAAAAATTGAGGACTGCTGGAATAGGAGCCGTAAAGGGGTCCAACTTCCTATGCTCCGCCCAGATAGAAAAACGTTTCCATTTACTCTTGTAGATTTTCCTGGTAGAGGGCTTATGAGCAGCCACAAGAATGGCTTTAACTGAGGATGAGATACCGGGAGTCCTAGCCATCAAGGGAACTGGATCAATCAAGCCGAGAGCTTGAGGCTGTCCAGGTCGGGGGTCTTCAATCCCCGGGGATGAGAAATCAGATCCGGAAGGGGATCTAAGATCCAGGGAGGATTAGACTGTAGGCAAGGGAACCATGTTTGACGAGGCCAGAATGGGGCTATGAGGATAACTCTGCTTCCCAACCGACGAGCTTTCTGCAAGAACTTTGTCATCAGCAGAAGAGGAGGATAAGCATAAAGACCGGATGGCCAAGCATGAACTAGAGCATCTCTGGGGTTTTCCCCTGGTGGGGGGATTAGAGCGAAAAACTCGCTGCACTTTGCGTTCGAAGGCGACGTGAACAGATCGCAGCAAGGTTTACCCCATCTGAGGAAGATCTGTTTCGCTACTAAGGGGGTCACAGACCACTCGTAGGGCAAGAGGATAGTCCGACTCAGCTTGTCCACAAGGATGTTTGACCAACCCGGTATGTGCATTGCTATGAGAAAGCGGTTGGTGGATATCGCCCATTCCCACACTCTCATGGCCTCTCGGCAAAGTGGGTAAGATCTGGTTCCCCCTTGCTTGTTGATGTAACAGACCACTGCCATGTTCTCTGTTTCAATTGCAACAGTCCTCAGAGGAAGAAGGGCATGAAGAGCTTGCAACGCTAGAAGCACCGCCCTCATCTCCAGGACATTGATATGCAAAAAGGTCTCTGTGTGAGTCCACGTGCCTTGGACGGTGTTGCCCATGCAATGCCCCCCCCCACCTGAGGCGGGACGCGTCCATGGTCACTGTGACTTGGGGTGGGGACATGGAGAAGGGGCGCCCTTCCCGGAGATGCTTGGAATGGAGCCACCAAAGTAGAGATTCCCTGCAAACTCTGCTGAGAGGAATAGGAGCAGACAAGGGATGAAGCAGAATGGACCACTGGACCTGTAAGGTCCATTGGAGAATCCTCATATTGAGACGTGCAAGCGGAGACAAATTGATGGCCGCTGCCATGGACCCCAGAGCCCTCAGGACTAACTCAGCTGGAGGGGCCGAAGACTGAAGAAGAGCCAAAACATGTAGGTTTAGACTGCGCAGTCTGTCCGCCGTCAGAAAGACTTTGGATTGAATTGCATCTATCCTGGCCCCTATGAAATCCAAAATTTGAGTAGGCTGAAGGAAGCATTTCTTGTGGTTGATCGTGATCCCTAGATAGAGGGCGAGATGTAGGAAGTAGTCTCTCGCTGAATATAGTAGATGCCTGGTGGGAGCGGCTAGGAGCCAGTCGTCTAGGTAAGGAAAGACCCGAATTCCCTGAAGCCTCAGGTGGGCCGCTACAACTGCCATGACCTTGGTGAACACCCTGGGGGCTGTGGTGAGACCGAAGGGTAGGACCCTGAACTGATAGTGGTTGGCTTCCAGCCGAAAGCGGAGGAACCTCCTGGATCGCCTGTCCATCAGAACATGGTAGTACGCATCCTTGAGGTCTATGGAGCACATCCAGTCGTTCTCCTGTAATAGTGGGAGAATGGATTGGATGGTGACCATCCGGAACTTCTCTTTGGCAACTGACAGTTTCAGTGTGGACAGGTCGAGAACTGGCCACAAGTCCCCCATCTTTTTTGGCACCAAAAAGAACCTGGAGTAGAAGCCTGATCCGGATTAACCGGGGGGGACGTGCTGGATGGCTCTTTTTTCTAGAAGTTCTTTTACTACTAGGGCTGCTACCTCCCTCTGATTGGGTGGTACATCGGGGAGGTGACCCGACCGGGGAGTACTTAGAAATGGGATTGAGTAACCTCTGGATATGATCCGGAGCACCCAGCGATCTGTCGTAATGGACTCCCAATGTGCTAGATGTTCCGAGAAGAGCCCCCCTGACTTGCCTCCAGAGAGGAGCAGTCGGGCAACCCCTCAGGGCTGCTGTGCGGGTCGATCGGAAAAGGGTTCTCTCGACCCAAAATTCTTTGGCCCCCCCTCTGCCTTTGGGCCGGCGTCCACCCTGCCCTCCTCTGCCCCTTAAGGACAAGGGATCCGCAGCGAAACGGGATTGTTGGGATTTCCGGAACCACATCTTCTTTTGTCCTCTTTGGTTCCTGGAGAAGGACCTCTGAGGAGCCGAGAAGTGGATCCCGACGGCAGACGTTTTCCCGTCCTTCTCGCTCTGGAGTAGCGCATCACAGACGGTCTTACCAAAAAGCGTAGAACCGTCAAAGGGGGCGTTCGCGAAGGATGCCTTGAAGGGTTCCACATCGCAGAGACGGAGCCAGGCTTGTCGTCGTAAGACAATGCCTGTTCCACTGGCTCTAGCCGCTCCTTCCGTGGCATGGGAAAGAAGCCGCATAGAGGTATTCGTAATAGACTTAAGAGTGGCCATTCATGCCGAGAAGGTCCGTTTGTTGTCGGCCGACATGGACTCTGGGGACGACCCAGCATACTCTTTGATTAGATCTCGCTGTAGTCGAATCACGTGTGCCATATAATTCAGTGACCTTACAGAGAAGGTCGCTGAAGCGAACATCCACTTTCCGAGGTGGTCCATCGCCAGAGACTCCTTGTCTGGAGGATGCACCGAGGAACTTTCCTGAGCTAATTCCTTCTTGGTGGCAGCCGCCACCACCATGGCATCTACAGGGGCACCCTTGCTCCAAACTGTCCCGTCTGTGGGGGGGCTGAGAATCCTGTCCGGACTCTTGGGTATTGGCTCCACAGTGTCCGGCTCCTTCCATGCCCTGGTAGTTATGAGGTCCACCAGGGGATCGGCGGGAGGGGCCACCCAAGAGGTAGATGGGTCTGCATCGAACGCCTCCAGAAAGACAGACTCGTCTGAGGAAGGCTTTTGGGCTGACCACCCCCCTCTAATACGAAGCATTTCCATAATGTCTCCGAAGGAGATGTCTTCGGGGGGTGACCTGGGGGAACCTTCCCCTTCCTCTAAGTCAGTGTCTTCTGTGAGGGACTCGGGTGAGTCCAAGTGCCTCCTCTTGCACTTACGTTTGTGAGGGACCTCCTCAGGGGGGCTGTCCGAGGAGGGCTCACCAACAATGTCCTGTTCCTCCATGGGAACCATCTGGGACATAGGCGCAGGCTGTCCCTGTGGCCGGATGATGGAAGATAGGCCCATCTGAGAGGGAATGGCGGGTGGATCCGTAGCCAGAGCCTGGGACCTCGAATCCCTCGAAAGAACCCTTTCCACTACGTCGAATGCCGAGGATGAGCTACTCTCCCTAGGATCCAAAAGTAGTACCCTCGGATCCGGTGCGTGGATCGGCGCCGGAGATGACCCAATCAGGTCCGAAAGAGCTCTGCAATCCGACCTCAATGGAGCCGAAGGCACACCAACCCCTCCGGATCCGACGCTCATCTCCCGGCCCCGAGAGCTCGGATCCGAAAAAGGATTCGACAAACTCAAAAGTATAGTCCGAGCTGTAGTAGGAAACACTGTCGGCGCCAACACCACCCTGGCTCCGAAGCTACTCGGATCCAACAGCTCCTTGCCCCGATAGCGGGTCAGAGAAGGAGCATTGGGGGCAAAAAATGGGGTCGAGCTCCCCCCCAGGAGGGGGGGGGGGGCAAGAGCACTCCCATCTGCAGCTGGGCCTGAAGAAATCAACGCATCATCCGATCCATATCCGTGTCAGATAAGCTTCTAGTGGACCTGGATGAGGCTGCCGAGGCTGGCCGGGAAGGCTGCCTGGACGACCTCGAAGGGTGACCAGGTCTCCTCTTCCGGCTCCGGGGAGAAGCGTGGAGATCGAAGCCTGGAGGGGAAAAGACCCGGAGACCTTAAGAGGGGAGGCTAGCTGCTTAGATGGTGGGGCCGAGGGAGCCGAATCGGCCCGCCTCTTGTGGCTACGATGCCTGTCTCTCTCCCGCTCTTTATCCTTCCTGTCTTTTTTCCTCACTTCCCTTTCCTCCAGAGCTGAAGCGGGAGTTTGAATCCCGGCCAGGGGAGCGGGAGCGGTCGGTGGGGCAGCCGCAGCCACAACTGGCATCACAGAGGGGGAGGAGGACGAGGCTGAATCCGGGGGCAAAAGGCCCGCGAGGACTAGCTTAGTCCACCTATCCCTCAAAGCCCTGGGGTTGAAGGCTGCACAGAGAGTGCAGCCTGAAGAAAGATGGTCAACACCCAGGCAAATAACACACTGAGTGTGGCCATCCACTGGGAACAGCTTATGGCCACACTCGGAGCATTTTGAAAAAATAGCTTTTGGGGCCTCGGACATACTAACAGGGTTAGGCCCACACGCACACACCTTCACACACAGACAGAAGGGGGGGGGATTTAAATTTACACTAAAGATAACTAAGATAAACTACCCAAAGATAAGAGAGAAGGGATGTCATACACACTCAGAAAAGTGAATTTAAGAGCAAAAGCCTAAAAAATCTAGACAACTCACAAAACCCAACGTTAGGAGCTCGTTTTAAGATGCTTCAAGAAGCCGCGGCAAACGAGATCTGAGGGTTAGAGGGAGGTAGCAGGGCATTATGGCATTATGGGTAGGGGGAGGAGCTTGGTGCTCGGATCTTTGCTAGGAAAGCTGCCGGCTCGGATCGGAATCGGATCCGATACCCACAGGTTGCTGATCAAATGAAGTTAACTACTTCAGATAAATTGATCTGATTTTCTCATCTCTTTAGTTCTATGGTGATAGAAACGCAGTTGTCTATGCACATCCAATTGGGGTAATCTGTATTCAGCCTTGTTGAAATGATTAGGGAAAAAGACAGAAGTTCAAAGGACTGATTCAAATTGTGTTCTGAACAAACTTTAGGTAGAAAAGATGGGTTGGTTCTCAGAGAAACTCTGTCTTTGTGAAAAACTAGGTATGGAGGGCGAACACACAGTGCATTAAGTTCTGAAACACGTCTGGCAGAAGTAATAGCAACTAGGAAGAGAGTTTTCCCAAGAGAGAAATTTCAAGGAACATGATGCTGCTGGTTCAAAGGGTGGCAGTATCAAGGATGCGAGAACCAAACAGATCCCAAGGTGGAAGGGGCTCTTTCACTGGGGGTCTAAGTAAAGATGTACCTCTCATGAAGGCTTTACAGAGTTTGTGAGACATTATGCTGGAGTTAAAAACTCCGACGTGAAAATTTGAAATGGCAGCTAGCTGTACTCCAATGGTAGCAGCCGCTGCACCAGAATGAAACATTTCTGCTAAGAAATCCAAAATCTCGTGTACAGGAGCTGTAAAAGGATCTAAATTCCTGGATTCTGCCCAGTACGAGAATCTTTTTCCATTTGCTAGCATAGACTTTCCTTGTATTTGTCTTATGGGAGGAAACCATAATATCACACACTGCTGGGGAAATATTGGGGAGCCTGGCTAGGATTGGAAGTGGAGTAACCAAGCTGTGAGCTTGAGAGATTGGAGGGATTGGTGTAGCCCGCCTGATTTATGAATCAAGAGGTCCAGTACTGGGTCCAGAATCCAAGGCTGGGCTAGAAGGTGTGGGTGAAGGAATGGAAACCAAATCTGTCGAGGCCAATAGGGGGCAATGAGGATCATCTTGCAACCCAACGATTTTGCTTTCTGAATGACTTTTGGAATTAGGAGAAAGGGGGGAAATGCATAAAGGAGTCCATGAGGCCAATCGTGGACTAGAGCATCCCAGAGTGTCTGACCTGGAGGAGGAACAAGGGAGAAGTAGCTGCTGCATTTGTTGTTGAGGGGAGAAGCAAAGAGATTGCAGCAAGGCTGGCCCTATTTGCAGAAAGTAAGATCCACAATTTCCTGTTTCAGAGACCACCCGTGAGGCATGAGGATAGCCCTGCTGAGCCTGTCCGCTATTACGTTGGATGCCCCAGGGATGTGCATTGCTGTCAGAAAACGTTGGGAGGAAATCGCCCATTGCTACAGTCTGAGGGCCTCTCGGCACAAGTGGTAAGACCTGGTTCCACCCTGTTTGTTGATGAACCAAACCACTGACATATTGTCTGTCTGTACTGCAATAGTCCCGGCAGGGAGAGTCTCTTGAAGAGCTTGCAACGCTAGGAGCACTGCTCTCATCACCAGGACGTTGACATGCAAGTGGTACTCGTGAGGTTGCCAAGTGCCTTGGACTGTCTTCCCTAGATAATGCCCCCCCACCCTATCAGGGAAGCGTCCATGGTCACTGTGGCGACCGGATGGAATTCCATGAAAGGTCTGCCCTGAGTAACTAGTGGGGAGACCATCCACCAGGAAAGGTGTCTTCTGCAAGATTCCATAATTAGCATCATGTGAGACACAGGTAATTCCTGGAAGGACCACTGTGTGAAAAGAAGCCACTGAAGGATTCTCATGTGAAAGCGTGCTAAGGGAACTAGAAGAATGGCTGCTGCCATGGACCCTAGAGCTTGAACATATTTTACTTGAATTCTTTTGCTCCTCAGGAGAAGTGACACCCGTTTTAAAATAATGTAAACTCTTTCCTGAGGCAATTTTACAATAATTGTTCTTGTGTTTAGCTCTGCTCCTATGTCTGTAATAGATTGACAGGGCAACAAGGCAGATTTTCCAAAGTTTATTGTGATGCCTAGCTAAGCACATGATGTGATGGTGTAATCTTGTGCTTCTATAAGTTGTTGCCTGGTGGTAGCAGTGAGGAGCCAGTCATCCAGATAAGGAAACACCTGGAATCCTTGACGTCTCAGGTGAGCCGTGACTACTGCCATGCATTTGGTGAACACCCTGGGGGCTGTGGTGAGACCAAAGGGCAGAGCTCTGAATTGGTAAAGACTGGCCCCTAGCTGGAAGCGTAGAAATCTCCTGGACTGTCTGTCCATTTTTATATGATAGTACGCATCCTGAAGATCTATGGAGCACATCCAATTGTCCTGACCCAGAAAGGGGAGAATGGACTGCAGTGTTACCATCCGGAACTTTTCTTTTTGTACAGATTTGTTCAACCTGCTGAGATCCAGACGTGGTCTCCAGTCCCCTGTCTTTTTGGGCACTAAAAAGAATCTTGAGTAAGTTCCGGATCCTACTTGGTCTGCAGGGACTTCCTGGATGGCTCTTTTTTCTAGCAGTCTTGAAACTTCTGTGACTGCCTGATCCCTTAGATTGAGTGGAACATCTGGGATGAATTTTTTTGAAACAAAAGGGGGTTGATGAAAGGGAATCTTGTAACCTCCGGATATAATGGATAGTACCCATATGTCTTTTGTAATATTTTGTCAGAGCCTTCCGCCGACTGCCTTCAGGAGTTGAGCAGTCGGGCATCCCTTCAGGGATGTTGATAGGGTTTGGAAGAGAACGTATCTCTGTCACCCTGATTTTGCAGACCCCCTCTGCCACGAGGGTGGTGTCTACCATTGTTATTATTTACCCCTCTGCCCCTGGGGGAAAATTCACCAACTGCATCAGGCAAGGGTCCCTGGGATTGTCGAAATCACATCTTTCCACCCTTCTGACCCTTTGGGTATGGTCTGGTAGGAGTGGAAAAATGGACTCCGACATCAGACAGCATATTGCCTTCCTGCTGGCACCTGGTAAGCATGTCTTTCACCTGAGGCCCAAAGAGAGAGGAGCCATCAAAGGAGGTATTGGTGAAGGACACTCTGAAAGGTTCCACAAACTGACACAGCCGCAGCCAAGAATGTCTCCTAACAGCCACTCCTGTTCCTGCAGCTCTACTGGCTCCATCGGCTGCGTATGAAATAAGCCTCATGGAGGAGTTGACTATTGAATTAAGAGTCACCAGCTGGGTAGCTACCCTGGCTGAAGCTCCCTCAGCTGTGGGATCTTGTAGGGTATCTCCAAGTTCTTTTAGGAGATCCCTCTGAAGGCTAGTAAAATGGGAAAGATAGTTCAGGGACCTAAGGGAGAAGGTCGCTGATGAAAAAATTTGCTTCCCATATCTGTCCATCATACAGAAGTCTTTATTCGGTGGATGGAAAGATGAGGAGGTTTCAGCTAACTCTCTCTTTGTGGCTGCTGCTACCATCATGGCATCAACTGGGACACCTTTAGTCAAGAATGGTTTGTCCTGGGGAGCTGTGATAAATTTATTGGGTCTCCTCGGGACAAGTTCCATGGAATCTGGAGCTGACCAAGCCTTTTGAGACACTACAGACATGAGTAGATCAAAAGGCAGAGACACCCAGGAGGTGGAAGGTCAGGAACCAAATGCGTCCACGTATACAGACTCATCCTCGGAGGGGACTAAGGAAGTCCAGCTCCACCTCTGCCTGAGAATCTCAAGGATGTCCGAAAAGGAAACCTCTTCAGAGGGGGACCTTGGGGACCCCTCCGATTCATCCAGGTCTGTATCTGAGGTGACAGACTCAGGGGAGTCTTGGTGCTTCCTCTTGCACTTTTTCCTCTGGAAAGCCTGCTCAGAATGCTTGGGGGAGGTTTCGGAAGAAGAGGGTTCACCCAATGGGGTGTCCTGGGACATAGGTTCCCTACTCTTTGGGGCTGGAGGAGGAGCAGAGGCTGTCAAAGGCACTAAGGGGGACGGAGCCGATGGAACCGATAATGGGGCCGTCTGTAGGGACAGCACTCTCCGCGTGACCTTGAAGGTGTCACGGTCTCGACACAAGGAGGGCTCCAGCTCCAAAGAGACAGGAATCCCACTCTGTGCCGAGGGCAACGGCTCCGAGGCCGATGTGGGAGCTGAGCTCAACTGAGCCAATGCTCCGAGAGAAAGAGCGGGGTCGGATAAGGGTCCGATGCCCCTTCCCCCCTCGGAGGTGACGAGAGAGCTTCGGTGCCCAGATACCTTGATGGGAGAAAGAACCGAGGTAGTCTGAGCCGAAGAGGATGTCATCGGAGCCGAAGGAACAACTATCTGAGCGTCCATGGACTCCGGCTCCAAACTAAGCATAGTCAGAGGAGGAATCTAAATCGAAGTGGATGGAGCCAAAGCCTGTTGAGGTGGGCTCGAAAGCATTTTAGCAAGGGCCTGTGACTTCAGCAACCTACTGACCACTCTCTCCACATCCTGATCCCATAACCTCGAGGATCGAGAGGAGTGGGAAGATGAGCAATGACTGGCCTTGCTTTGAAGTAAGGGTGATTGTGACACAGAGCGAATCGGCTCCTATGAAGGAGACCTAGCTAGTTTGTGGCTCTCTGAGATGGCTCCGAAATAACAGTTGGAGCCGACGGAGGAGTAGTCTAGTCAGTGCCAGAGGGCACTGACACACTTGGTTTGTCAAGCTCACAGGTCGGTTCCGAACATGGAGCCGACGGCTTGACTGGTTTCAAAGGTTTCACTGGCTGAGATGCTTTAGCCGGAGAATCCTGTTTTAACAATCCACGGAGGATAAGCTTGTTTTTCTGCTCCTGCAGGACCCTTGGACTAAAGGCATGACAAATAGAACAAGAGTCCTGCATGTGCAGAGCCCCCAAGCAGTAAACACAACTAGTGTGCCCATCTGTCAGAGACATCTTCGGACAGCATGAGTCACACTTTTTAAAACCTGAGGTTTTAACTTCCTTAGACATTTTACCAAAAAGACACAATACAATAGTAAACTAAAAATTATATTAATAAAGACCTTAAAGGAGAGCCTCTAACTTAAATGGCTATCCTTAAGGGGGGGGTGGGACTCTCCCAAGTTAAACGAGTTCAGGGAATAATAGAAGGCCTAGCGACTAAGGGGCAATGGCCAACACAGCACAAAAAACACCACAAGGACGAGATAAGGGGTTTACAATAAAAGAAACTTACAAAGTACTATAAGAGAGAAAATATATATCAAATTTTAAGCAAATTATTTGAATTTATTTAATAGAGAAAAAAAGTTATACTAAGCCTGAGCCAGTATTGACGGAACCTCGCAGCTAAAGAGGCAAACGAGATCTGGGTAGCTGATGCTGGGCATTCTGGGATAAGGGGTAGCCTTGAGCCAGTAAAGAGCTCTCGAGCTATAGTAAGTGGCCGAGTCTGAGCCGAGGATCGGCTCCGAACCTATCCAGCAAGAACGAAAGGGAGACTGGACAACTGGACATCTAATGTTTCCCTTAGCATGGGAGATCAAAATGTCACTCATATTCAGAGTAATGAATGAACCAAAAAGCTTAAATTTATAAACATACAAAACTATGTGGATTCTCATATTTAGCTAATGTGGATATCTCTATAATGCATGGTATACCTAAAGAGAAAGGAAAACATCTGTAATTAAGATCATTCAAATTTGTTTAAACACTGCTAGAAAGACAACTTAACACTGGGAAACTATCTACATAATGCTGTAATCACCAATGTCCTGAACATTTAAAACAAAACTGAATGCCATTCATTAGAGAAAAATGTTGGCCCCCATTTGGTAATGCCATTTATTATAGTGACATCCACATCAGATGGGTTTGAGAAGCCATTTATTGGATAAACAAATACAGGGTCATACTCAATGGCAGAATAACTGTGCTTTGGGTGGTTTTCAAATCACAGCCACCTACACTGTTTTTTTATATATACCTTAACCTCCTCCCTTACTATTCTGATGCATCTCCACTACTCTTCCTAGTCTGCACTTCCTCCCTGCTAGCATGGAACCCTTCATCACTGGAAAGGCTGAAGTATTCAGTCAGCACCCTGTGGCACCTGATTGTGATACCTAAATACATCTGAACCTTCTTCCTGCACTACACCTAAAGGAAGCTCCTCTTTTAACCCTTATGCCAACTCCCTTACACAGCTTGTATCTCTGCTATCCTTCCCTCTTTTGCTGCTCTTCTACATGCATCCTTGTACTGTGTCACCTCCATCTTCCCACTGCTCCATTTCACCTCTTTATTTAGTTGAAGGACTTGGAATTTGTAACCTAGACACTGACAGTGTGATACAGATAAATAAGAGCATGGACTACAGGCCTAATGACCCATATTTGACTAGATGCCCAACTCTTGGAGAAGTCAGGTGGTGAAGATGGAGTGATTGTATGATGCTGACCTTCTCACTGCAGAGGAGGGCAGGAAGGAATTAAATGTTGTGCTAAGTGTCACTTCTCAGAGGCTCAGGTGGTTGCTATAAAACATGCATCACAACACAAGACACTTCAACTTTCCAAGCAGTGTGCAACAATAAGCTTGAATAAGTGTGTGGAAGTGCATAGCCAAGCCCTAATATCACAGGATCTCTGCCTCATCACAGTACCTCTGTCAGATACCAAGTCAAGGAAGAGAAAGACCCATAAATAAATAAATAAATAAAACCACAAATTAAAGCCTGCCAAAGATCAGAGCCTTCCAGTTCATTCTCTGAGCTGCTGACAGTGTACAGGGTTCTAAGAAGGTAAATAACCACTCAAAAAGGGAGGTTACGCCCTTGGGTGATGGGGGTGTTGTAGCAAGATGGGGGGGGGGGGCAATTTTTTCCTCCACATTACCAACACATATATACATACATAAATACATATGTGAAAAACTCATTCAGGTATCCTGGCCTAGATGGTAATAAGACAAAAAGTAATTTTTTTTCTACTCTCATGAGAGCCGTAGGATCACAAAAATATTCTGTTCCTCTGCATAAAGTAAAGAACTTAAAAAAAAAACTTGACAGACAAGTGTCGCATCTATTCCCATTTTACAATTTTAACTGCCTACTGCCCTGCTGTATATTTAGAAAGTTGCTAGAACAGCATACATTGCATTAAAATGCATTTTCTGAAGGACTAAAATTCAAATGTCTGTTATTACTTTGTGACTGTATTCAACAATTTGCCAGAGAACAACAAATTTTATGAGAGACAGCCCAAATGCAGAAGGCAAAATCAGGGACATTCTTCAAAACAATGGGCAGTTAACAGGTATGATTTTCAAACCTGAACCTGCTTTGCAGTTCTGAGCTGAGCCACCTTGTGCCCATCTGCCTGGTAGCACATGTAAAACAGCAATGGTCTTCAGTGAACATTAACAGCCTGTAAAGATTGCACCTATAGAAACAAAAGCATTTTGCATGCAGTAATAAACTGAAATAGCACAGCTTCTCGTATACTGAAGAGCATCTTTACTTTATGAACAATTATATTTTCTGTACTGTGCTTTACCACAAAAAAAACCATTATGTTTTATTAAGGAATTCCACTGATTTTTGCTTACCACCCCTGCACTGTTCTACTGTGTTCATAGTAATTATGGAGTTTATATAAACTTTCCAGTACCTGATTGAAAACAGCCCCACCACTGATGACCATAACCCTAACCTGCTAATGAAACCTGAATTTGCAGTTATATTTAGCGTAGCACAAATGTGCTCACTTTCTTGTTCTACTCTCTTGTAGACAGTCTCATGCTGCTCTCAGCCTTTTATTCATTGGCTGTAGCCTACTTAGCTGCATATATAACAAAAAGAAGATTGCTGTTCTTAAAGAGCGGCTGTTTAAATTAGATTTTTATAAAGTTGCTACATGGAATTTGGTGGCAATTGGTTATTCAAGTTGCCGATTCGGTATTGGTATGTTTAACAGTTATAACGTGCATCATTCAACTGTGCAAATCTTAAGAAAAAATTGTTTACATTTTTAAAGCAGTCCTCCACAGCGTCTCCCCTGCATCTTTTAAAATGTACACAGCTGCGTAGACTGCTCATGTCTCCCAGTACCCATGTTCATGTAGATAGTAACCTGGCTTTTGACCAACGTGTGTCTACGGTAGTAAGAAGGTTAAGTCAATCAACTTACAAGTGACTGCATGGCATCTAGGCCCAGGGAAGTCACTGTGTCACTGTACTCAGCCCTCATCAGACCCATCATCGTGTATAATGATCCCTTCGGTATGTACCTGATCAGGCCCATGCATCAACTGGAGTGTCCACAGAAGTTCCTCACAAAAATAATACAGAGCAAGAAAACAATGTTCTATGTAGATCACCTCAAAGCCCTATATCTATATTTTGTTTCCTACAGACTGCTGAGAGACCATTTATGCCTTGTATAGAATGCAACCTTTATTCCTGCTCTAATGGACCTTTTACATATCTGCAAAATGAACAGCACCAGCACTACGAGACTTAAGGATTTAAACTTTGCTTGCGACTTCACTAGGACATGTGAAAGGGACAGGTATGTACCTCAAGAATCCCTGTTCTATGGTACAGTCTTTCCCATCCATGTGAAGCCGAGCCCTTTCCTAACCCTATTCAAGCAAACTTGGACCAGTGGATGGCAAATCACAAATTCACCGTGGTCCGACACCTATGTCTCTGATGGACAGAAGCAGCCATTAAAAGCATGCCTAACATGCACCCTTTAAAATAACCTCCAAGACAAAATAACTCAAGAGATACAATTGGATTGCATGGCTTATAAAGGCCCACTGGTTGTTAGCCTAGTATGCACCTATGAACCTATAATTTATGGTATTTTTGTCATTACTTGTGGTACCTCAGAATTGCAACTGTTCGAAAGCACACCGCAGTGACTATGCTAGCATTGCATCTCTGGTGCACTTAATGTCTGAAACACTGGAGTACGGTAGCCAACCATACACAGGCAATGTCTCATCACAAATAACACTGTTGTCAACAGCAACACTGCCCTCCAGCAGTGGTGATAACCAAAATGGTACAGCTACTCCAGCACATGGTTGCACTAATGTACAGCTATTCCAGCATATGGCAACATATAATGGAGCTCCCTATGACTAGAGTTCTGGGTAGTGTATTGGCTTGCCTTATGAGGCCCCACTATGCTAACATATTCACCTACTTTTTTTATACTACACATCGGCCCACCAGTGTTACCACCTACAGCAGAAACAGTATGTTTAAACAGACAAGAGATTGCTTTCAATGCCTTGCACCAGAGACAGGATGACGGTCATGTGGCAGAGATAGGCAAACAGATGACCGTGGATGGTCCACAAATGATAGAGCTTGGTCCTTTATGGAATTTAATGATGGAACTGTACTGGATGTTAAGCTAGTACATGTATACTCTGAAACCATGCCTCTCAGTAATGGTTATTAAGTACTATCTAATCTCCTAATTTTGCACCAACACCATTTCATTTCCAGAGTAGTGAATGTGGCTGAAGTAACCATTTGCAGAATAACATGCAACACTGAATGGATGTTGAGTAACAGAAGTGACAAATGATAAAATGAAGTGCAAAGGTTCATCACAGAAACATGCAGCATGTGATCACCCATCTGATGTCTGCTTGAGACTACAGAGTTAATTAGCATTGTGCCATTGGAGGACTTCATCTTACACTAGTGAGTGATACTGTTATACTGGACAAGAAAACCTTATTCAAAACGCAACTGTGTCCACAACATTTTGGTTTCTAAATGTTCATCTGTTCTATACACTTTGATAATATGTACACAGAAATTATGTGTTTATGCTGGCTTACCAACAGAGGACACTAAAAACAGACATGTGTAGGGGGTAGGGGGTAGGGGGTTGCCCCCCCCGAAATGACATTATTGTGGTATTCCACTTTGTTTTATGGCATTCACATGTGGGAAGTTGAAATACAGCAGGCCAGCTTCAACAGGATCTGTGTCAAGTAGACCCGAAATTATATAAATAATTCATACTGTATCCTTTACTTTGGTAACAAAACCACAGTAGTACAATCTATATACAATTTTGGCCATCATGTTATTCATCAACAGTGTGTGATTACAGTTTAACAACCTTTGGAAAAAAATAAAGTTCATATCTGGCAGACGTTATGGAGTTCAATGTAGTCCCTCGGGTTTTAGCTACATACTTAAAGGGAGAATGAATAATGAAAAAAAAAGAGATTCTTTAAGAGATATTCTAAGAAAAATATAATTTCACAACCACAGCTAAATAATAAACAAAAACATAATTCAAAAAAGAGAAAGGTAGATACGCCACGGCAATCAAAGCAAACCAGATAAAAGTCAATACATAAAATGATAATTCCCAAGGTAGAAATAAAAATCCTTTATTCGAATAGTAAGCAAGGTAGAAATAAAAATCCTTTATTCGAATAGTAAGTGCTTTCACGTCTCTCAGGACGCTTCATCAGACTTGAAAAATTTTTCAAGTCTGATGAAGCGTCCTGAGGGACTTGAAAGCGCTTACTATTCGAATAAAGGATTTTTATTTCTACCTTGGGAATTATCATTTTATGTACTGACTTATCTGGTTTGCTTTGATTGCCGTGGCGTATCTACCTTTCTCTTTTTTGGTCTTTATACAGTCTTTTGTGAGGTGATACCTTATCCTGAAGTTGTGTTCTTCGTTCGGGCTAAAAACATAATTCATTCAAACACACTAGCCTGTAAAACCAAAATATTCCATAATTGTTTATTTCAATACAGATCACAATTAGTTTGTTAACATCAAACAATGCCATGACAGATCAACATTTAACTCTTGCAGATCCAAAGTGCCAAGCTTT
Source organism: Protopterus annectens (assembly GCF_019279795.1). NCBI lineage: Eukaryota > Metazoa > Chordata > Ceratodontiformes > Protopteridae > Protopterus > Protopterus annectens. The sequence continues at coordinate 1,303,984,931 of NC_056728.1, read as the reverse complement.
AGAATGAACTCTGCCTCCATCGCATGTAAATTTCTAGGCAAATCACCTCCTCTCCATTATAAAGGCAAGTCAAAAACACAATCTGAAAAAAAGAGTGTTATTCATGAAACTGTATTCAAAGTACCACAACTGAGCTTAAATAACTTGTGCTTTACAGCATTAATGTTTCTGGATCCATAGCTTTACTGGGCAACTTGGTTTACCCAATGTGCCATTTCAGAGCCAAGCAGTTGAAGAAAAGACCTTAAATTGTACTGCCTGAAATGTAAGTAAATTGCGCGCTGAAGTAACACTTTACTGAACTAGCAAATATACATGGGGAACATGCGAGCAAACAGTGCATTTAGCAAACTGAAAATCCCCAAACTCCAAGAAGAAAATATATTAGGAATGTTTTGAAGGACAGCATACCCCCCAATATTTTGTGCTCTCTAAAACAAGAGTTAGATACTTCTTGGAAATATATTGGAAATTCCAAATCTGACATAAGAATATGCCGAAATTTTAATTATAATCAACTGAGATGAAAATGCATTATAAATTTAATATATAAATTTTTCCAACTCCATAGACTAACTCCATTTCATTTTCTCCATTTAAAAGTCTTATAAATCTCTTGCTGAGCTTTTAAAAGCAATTTCAAACTAGAACTTCACTGGACAAATGTTCAGTCTTATCTATTTTAACCTAGCCCCATCAGTTGTCCTGGTTGCATTTCTTCTCATTCTTGTGCGTCGTCACAGGCCACAATAAGTTCAGCAAATCAGGAAGGGCGATTACTACTAAAAATGTGTTTGCTGAAGTTTCATTCCTATAAAGCATGCTTTCAGTTTCATAATTAGGTACGCCATACAACTCTCACTTACCCAGTTCACGTTATTTTTCGGGTACATCACCAGTGTGAAACAAAGTCCCCATATGACATGGTTGAATGTAATAAAAAAAAAAAAAACAAAATTTGAACTTTTATTATATACATGACTTTTGTGCAAAACAAGACAGAGTTTCCACAAGTCTGAACTGCATAATTGTTTTTCTCAAAAAAGGTAGGAATACATCTGTGTAAAAGGGGATAAAAGCAGACATGACTGCCATTTATCTTTTCTGGAAAAAAAAAACAGCATAAATTTGAAAACAGTGTATGAGCAGAACTAGAAATGAAAGAACACAAAAAAATGGTTGTGGCTCATCTACAAAGAGAACAACTGCCATCAAACATAACTCCTGGAAAATGCTTGTGTAAAGATTACTAATGATGCCTTGTGACAAAAAAAAAAGCTCTGCACCCATATTATTCCGATTATTTTCAAGAATACCAGAGTACTGGAAAAAATAAAATTAGATTGTGTAGCATGCATTTTTAAAACAATCCAAAAATAAAATGTTTTGTTGAAGGTCCATAACCCTTAGATGTCTAGCATCCTAGGAGAAATGAGCCAACGTCTAGCATCCTAGGAGAAATGAGCAAATCCTTGTTTACTTTAGTGATATTTCTGGGCAATATAAAACCACTGACCATCTTATTTAGCAAGAAAGCCTACAGCTATTCATGTGTTTAGAAAGGCCAGTGACTCTTCATTACAGATGGAGGGAGGGTCTTAGGTTCAATAATTCACACTCATGAGCATCAGCTCAGCAATGTACAACATGAGCAAATGACCAGTGTTCAGGAGTACACTATTACATCTTAGCAGATTTATGAACATCCCCCTCCAAGAAGCTTGCACATATTTCAGAGTTTGCCATTCTGTTACACTTAAGTGACATTTCTGGAATGATATATTATATACACACACAATACATTTTTATAATTAGTGTATTTGTGTGTGTATATATGTGTACTTGTATATATTTACACACACTCCACACACACGCACCCACACACTTTTCCAGTCTTTCTTAAGCAAGTTTGCTCAATTCTGGTAACAAACCATTAACCAAGACCTAGAGATTAAACTGTCTGGTTGCAAAAGATATACAAAAATAGATTCAGACAGTCACCATAGCCTCCCCTTGAGTGCCTGCAACATGGTTGGCCTTAGGGCAACAGTCAGTGGTGTTTTTCTAACCTCTCTTTTTTTTCTATCCAGACAGCGTTTAGATTTACATTGTTCAGGGAGAGTATCAGCTACATAGAGATTAGAAAGTTGGCATGCATGGTAACATGGATTATCTAGATAGTGGGATTCCAGGGTCAGCAGACTGTCAGACAGGTTAGCTAATTAGAATGAAATGCAAAAGTTTACATGGTTTATAATAAGGAAGGAGAGAACAGTTAAATAGGTAGTATACTGTACTCATATTGGTTATAAGGCAGCTAAGGAGTTGAAAATTTGGTAATACGAAGCTGTTGCCAATAGCTAGGTGATAACAGCACAGGTTAAAACAGAAGTAAAAAGATATGTAACCTGAAAATATAAGGCAGTAGAGTTAGATATATAGATAATGAGAGAAAGAGAAATGAGAAACTCTAGCTTAAGCGTTAGCTTTACAGATAGCACACAAGAATGTAAAGAGAGGGATACAGTGAATAGGTGTGGGTGTAAAGAATAGATAACTGACTTGGGTGTCTTTACAGGGAATTATGGATGACTTAGCCTGGTTCAGATTCTTAATACAAGAAACATCTCATTAACAGCTCAGAGCATTAATCCTCTGCACTAACTGCCATACACAACAGCAATATTCAAAATCTCTACCCGATTTGAGGGCTTTTATCTAGATTCTTGTGCTAGGGGGTGTACAACTAATTGCGGAGGCCACCTGTACAGGAAAACAACTATAGGCTGCCATTTGCTCATATTGGCACTGCAGGGCTAATGTGACGTGGTTTATGAGAACAGGTGAAATGCATTATATGGCCTTCATATTTTTTTCTATCATCACACATATCTGAAGTGTACAAAGAAATGGTTACAATTTTCATCCACAGACTGCCCTCACACAGCAGTAACTGACCCTTGTGTCATTTCCACAGTTTAAAAAGTCACTAATCTGGTTTTGCAGGAGAAGTGTGCATCTGAGTGAGATAAGACAGAATACTATACTGTGATTAAATTTGTTTCATGCAAACAATAATTACTACAATCTTTTTAACAGTAATCAAGAGATATGCACCGTTCACACTCAGTACCGTGCCTATAACCAATGGGTAAAAAGGTCATCTGTGGATAAACATGACATACCCCTAATGTCTAATCACTGTTAAACAATTATTGATCTGGCATGGCAGACGTAGCATTATAGAATGTACTACATTTGATGAATAAGTGTAAAACAGGCAGTGCTATTGCTTATGCTTGTCAATGTGAAGGGAGGAGAGTTGCAGTGCATTTAAGAGTACAACGTTGTCCATAACGTGTTTCATTTTCTGCTACAAACATCCTCACTGCACATAAGTGGCTATGTTTGGTGGTTTGGCAGGAAAAGGATGCTTGTGAAAGCAAGACCTCAATGACACAGGAAGCACCAAGTAGAAACGCACTTCACAGTGCTTGGCACTAGCTGAATTCTCTGTGGAGGAATAGTCTGCATACCCTCAGTGTCTGTTTGGTTGAACAGTAAGACAATTTGAGACAAGGAAGACAATAGTAATTTGGATGGTGTGAGGGGCACGACAGTGCCTTTCACCAAAGGCCAGTCATAGCCCGCTGTCAAAAAACCATCTCCTTGTGCTACTGATTGCTGACCAGCAGTAATATGTTTCATTTCTACTTGAATTCTCCTCCATCTGAAATAACACTTCTAACTGAAACACTGTGTGAAGAAGAATTAAGTTCTGAAAATGTAATAGAGCATTCACTTATTGTCCTTGGATTCTTCTCAGCACTCCACTGTTGCCAACATCTCAGCTCAATTTCTTGCACTAACTGCCATGAGAATATAACCACTTTTTTTTTTAAAAAAGATATTCACTCTTCATCTCTGAGCTTAAAGACATATTGATTTTTTTTTCAAGAACTCACTATGCACTATTCAGTTTATGTTGCTGAATTTAACAGTTTCTGTGGCAATTTTCATACATTAGCAAAAATTAAATTCTACAAGAATCTCAATAGCACGTCAATGAAACATTTTCTGGCACTTTGCCTCTGCTGTCTGTTGATAATCAGCCCCCTCCAGGCAAACTAGCCCATTCACTGCCCCATCACTGGGTTGAGGGTTGACTGGGAGGCGCCATTACACAGAAAGCCATTTGGGTGGTTTGAGGGTTTTCTTACGCCATACACGTTCTTCCATGGGCACTTGGCAAGTAGGGCAGAAGGGGGGGAAGTGTATTGGGCTGTGTTGGTTATCCTTCAATAACCTAAAGGACATTGCCAGCAAGCAGCAGCAATTTCCCTGGTTGCCTCTGAAGTAAACTTCATCTCCCCGAGTGTTCCCCCATGAAAGGCAAGCAGACCATGTCCCCCAACACCTCTCTCTTCCAGACTGGCTCCTCAAATGCCAGGACCGCTATTTGAACCCCAGTCACCTGGGCTGCAGTAAGGGTTCAGTCCCTCTGTGCCACACAGCCAGGCATTAAACTTCTTTTCTATTTCTCTAGGAAATCATGCCATGCTCCTCAAAACTGAATGCCGGCACAAGGCAGCTTCACAAACCATCTTGAGAAGCAACCATCATAAGCAGATTCCTTTCTTCCAGTTAAAGCTGAGCATCATCTTCAGAATTGTTAAAGTCCACTCCAACTTAAGCATCAGTGTATAGCAACTTTGGTGTGTCTAGAGATAAATACTCAGCTATGAAAAATCTCAGTCAAGTTGGAAAAACAAAATACAACAAAATACAACAAATGAAAAACATCACATGGAAGTGTTGCTGAGTTTAATGACGCTTCTGCAGCTTCACTTTCTGCAGATAGCACAATTCCACACACTAACAAGCCTTATAAAGAGCAAACCGAATCTAAATCATTCAATTCATCAATATTTTAAACATACTACCTGTGGAAATATAATTTTTGCACACTTGCATACTAAACAAAAACACCATGGTTCTGGCCCATTCCATTTAGTTTCATTCAGCAGTAATTTGGGGTGGCAGGACAGTATGGGCTGTATTTTGGCTTCAGTAAGTTCAATGTCTGATCAGTCAAGCAAACTTGAAATTACAGTACATGTTTCATGCAGTACTTCATACAGGTACCAAGCCATTATAGCAGTACAGTCCATATACAGTTATGTACATTCCATTATTTAGCAGTAATGTGCGACTATAGTGTCGAGCAAGAATATCACTGGATTACATGATTTACAGGTTGAAAGAAAAAAAATCACTTCAAAAGACTGCTTGGGCAAGGCCTGTGCCATTCTGTAACAATGAATGCAAGCACTATTCAGTTACACTGGTGTGCGACACGTACTCCAAAAAGTCAGTGTGATACCATTCTTGCAAAGTTGACAAGTGCAGCAAATGACATCCAAATCATTCAGACTTAATGGTGCAAACTTTCCTGTCTGTATCTCTCTCTCTCTCTCTCAGGCATGACTCTTAGGAATGGACAAAATCAAGTTCTTCTGCTGAAGCATACAGTGAGTCAAAACATCTGCATTTTTTTGTTTTTACTTAGTATGTCACACTGTCACTTTTTCAGCATTAAGAGTGGTTGTGGGATGGACTACACAGAGGCCTACTTGACAATATACCAATTTAGGCCACACACATCAAAAGTGAGTTTGAGGTCCTGATCATTTTTGAAACTAAAATGAACCTTCAAAGTCCATGCCCTTTTTGGTCTGACACAACCTCTTGGATGGCTTTTTTTTTTAGTAGTAGGCACTGGATCTGCTATTTTGCCACTATCTTAACAGACAGGAAGCTTGGAAGGGGAGAAACTGGGGTATCAAACAGAAACTGAATACTTCTGGATAATGCTGCTTATTGAGTCAAACAGGTAAATAAATAATAAATAAATCTAATGGCATTTGTTTACCGGGAAAGTTCACTGGACCAAGAAGAACCCATTTTCAGTGAAGGCCTGGGGAGAAAAGCTCCACAAAGGCCATTAGTATAACAACTGCATAATACTGGAACAGTTTGTATTAACAAGAAGCAGAGTCATAACAGGCATTATAAATATAATAAAGTACAATATGAAAATGTAGGTGGTACAGAGAAAAAATGTAAAAACACAAGGCATTGAAGTAAATCCAAGGAACATATTCTAATACACTCTGATGTTAGTGCACACTCGAGAGTAGACTCTGTTGTGAGTGTGGAAGTGATTAATAGAGGTACAATAAGAATAACTATCTAAAGGTATATGTATTAGAAGTAGGGAGAGATTAGTGCTAGGAGTGATGAGTGTGAAGAAGTAATAGGAGTCAAGTTTTGGAGGAAGGAAGTAGAGGAAAAAGGTGATATGATGTAGGGAAAAGGAGTCAAGTCTTAGGAAGATGGAAGGTAGAGCATCTACTGTGCCAGAGGGTGGACAGATGCAGTTTCAGAGCTGTTTTGAAGGAAGAAATGTTACTGATGGTCCTAATAGCTAGTGGGAGTGCATTCCATAGTTTGGCGATAGTTTGTCAGCTTGCAGGAGAAATTGGTTTTCAGATCCGAGTGATTATTTGGGTGGTAGTGTGTTAGGGCAGGGCAATCTGATGGACTGTATACAATTTTATGTGCTATGGTTAATTGCAGGTATGTTAGGTGATGTGGGAATTCGAGCCAACTGACTAACTGTAAGGAAGACCAGTGATGGGATGAATATTTGGCATTGGTTGCGAATTTAGCGATTTTATTGTAACAGGACTCTAGCTTATTTTTTTAGGGATAACTGGATATTGGTGAGGAGTGGGGCACCATATAGGAGTGAGGGGAAGAGGAAGGTACAGGCAAGACTTTGCTTGGAAGAGCAGTTAAGAAAATTTTTATGTCTATACAGGGATCCTAGTTTTTGGTGTCTTTTTGATAACGAATAGCAATAGGTCTAAAGTTTGAAATATCTGTGTGGTTGCCACCTTTGTGGAGGGGTAGGATGAAAGAGTGTTTTCTGGATAGTAGGTATGTAGGCCGCCTGGATAGATCTGTTGAGGAGTATGCTGACTGGATAGGCAATGGCTTTAGCAGACATCTGAAGGTATTGTGGAGGTAAGTTGTCAGGAGCGTTAAGAGCATGGTTTCAGTTTGATAAGCAGTTTCTTGATAATACTGGTGAGTATAGGAGAAAAGGAAAAGGTGGGGGAGGGGACAGTATTTTGTGAGGTGGGATTTGGTGGGTGGGAGTTACTGTCATTACTGGATTTGTGAAAAAGGTGCTGCGAGGCTTGATATTGTATTGATGAAATGAGTGTTGAAGAGGGAGGCTACTTCATTAGGGGTTTTGTCTGGATGTGGATAGGAATTGTTTTTGGAGCCAGGGTTTAGCAGAGATGAAACAGAGTTCCAAAATTTCTTTGGGTTTTGTTTACAATTCTTTTGCAGGCTAAGGTAGAGTGACTTTGTCATTGTTGGCTAGTTGTTTTACTTGATTGCATAGCTGCCTGAATTGTAGGAGATCAGAGGATTTTTGGTTGTATGCCATTTTTTTTCCAAGCTTCGTCTATCAGCCATAATTGGTTTGGTAGATCTGGTGAGCAATACAGCATGATTATTTTTTACTCTCTTTTGTCTTATAGGGGCAAGATTATTTTGGATGTCCAGGAAAGTAAGAGTTAAAGAACTCCACAGCTTCATCAAGGGGGAGGACTTTTAGTACATTCCAGCTGATTTTCATCAAGGTTTCACTTTGGGTTCTAGGGTTGAAATGAACTAGATTTCTTGTTATTTGTATATTGATGCTGACATGGTGTTGGAGTGTTTTTGCGAAGCATATAGGCTGGGAGGTGGTCACTGATGGCTAATGAGTGTGTGCCTGCTGCTGAAAGTTTGGTTGAGTCGGACACTAACATCCAATCAAGTACTGATCCACCATAATTGTTTTTGTTGGGTCTGGTTATGTCTGTAATTAGCCGAGTGAAGTTAGAGAGATTGATATTAAGCAGAGGGGACTGATTTGACATATCTGACCAATTTATGTTTACATCCCCAAGGATAATTGCTTCGTTTTTTATACTATTTGATATCCAGGCAAGAATTTCTTCTAGCACAGGAATGTTATTGCCTGGGGGAATGTATATAGCCGTGATGCAGAGATTCTTGGAATTGTTCAATCTTAAGAATGATATTAGTATCTCTGCTGTGACAAAATTGTGAAACTGGGTTGGAATAAGGAACAACTGAATAGGTACTTGGGAAGAGCATAGTGATACCCCCTCCTCTTTGGTGTAGTCTGTCAGCCCCAAGACAAATGAAGCCCAGGGGAAGGAATTCAGTGTCTTTTAGAGAGAGAGACAGAGACAGAGATGCCTTTGAAAGGTGTCCCTAATCTGTCCAAGGAATGGGACTCCTTGTTTTGGGATGAATGGACTGGAACTTTGTAACGTGGCCACTTAAGGAGAACAGCTACTACACTTCAGTTCTTCCAGACATTGCCTGTTAACTAAATCTGACCATTCTCACCGGCTGACATTGCCACCGAAAAGGAAAAAGTCTAGGTGAAAGAAAAGCCAGAAAGTCAGGAAGGAGCTGACTTATAGATGCCGGGGGGCTTGCTTTTATCCTGATGAGCTCTAAAATCGCACCAAATTTGAAACATTTCAGAAGGTAAAGTTGGGGGAAGTCAGCCAAATACATCTAGGGTGACAGAGTCCTCTATGGAGTGTCCAAAAGGAACGGCATACAACAAGAGAGCAACAAACTTGCAAACAGTTTCTACCCTGACACATCTTGGAGTCTCAGATGCAGGATATGCAACAGTACAACAGAACTGGTCATTAGTTTTGCATTTTTGATTCTGATGAAGTTCTGTTGTACTTTGCAAACTTTGTAATAATAAAGAATGAAAGCACTTAATCTTACATATCCTGTGCCTGAGACTCCAAGCTATGTCATGGTAGAATCTGTTTTTAAGTATGTATTCCTCTAGGGAGCCTACATGCTTCTTTTACATATGATCTTAACATATGTTCTTGTATGGGGAAGAGTCCAAGTAGGAGGACTGCATGCCAGATTTTGGAATCCTGTCTGGAGAATCCTGTTAAGCTGGGTGGGGAGGAAAGGCATAAGTAGCAGATTGTGATCCCACATAAGCCATCGTCTGGATCACTTGAGTGGTGTGGCTCACGAAGGGGCACCTGCAGCATAGGCACTGGGACCTGCCATGACCCAAAAATTGAGACAAGGACTGACAAGCTTGAGAGGCAGAGATCACTACACTGAGAGATAACCAACAGAAACTAACATGATCAGCTCTTTAAGTCAAGAGTTACAGAACAGACCTAAACCAGAAAAAGGCAAGGTTCACACCAACGTCTCAGTCAAGGTCAGGCCACCAAAATAGGCCCAAGTTCAGAGACAGACTCGACCCCTGACAGAGTGGGTAAGACCTTCAGGAATTAAAGGTCAGAAATCATCAATGCTGACTGCTCTGTCAACACTGAAGTAATTGAGGCTGAAGGCATCAACTTCAGTGAGGCAAGCCTTTGATGTTAATGCCAAAAATCAACAGATCAGATTGACAGCCAAGTGGGCACTGCAGCTTCAACTGAGGTCAGAAAGTAACTATCTGGAACTAGTTCAGAGAAATGTGGCAAAGAAAGTGTTCTACAACACCAAAACCTAACGGCTAATTAAAGAAATACCAAAGATCATATTTGCTGGATCTTAAAAGCTGTCTGGACTCGAACACTACAGCAGCCCCAAGCTCAGGATTATGTTTGTTTGCAGGTCTTAATCGTGGAAGGCTTAAAAGAAAAGTATAGTTGCGTACACTTACCATAAATATAGATGTTAGAGTGTATTCACTGTTGCAGTCATGACATTTGGGTTATCTGCCTGGAGGTAGCCCTCAGCCGGGCTGAATATCAGAGTCTTGAATTCCTGCTTTGGATACTCTCTCTTCTTCCATGACGTCAGGTTGTCAGGGGTATTAAACATGCAGCCGACGCCATTACATCAGTTTTTCTTGCCCCAGATGTCAGGTGCCCCCACAAAGGGAAGCAATTATATGTTATGGTACACCTCCATCAAAAAGCAAAACTCCAGAAAACTTAAATACACCAAACAAGATGGAAAGGTAGAGCCAAGAGAAGTCAGGGGGCTGGAGGGAGGGCAACTAGGACTGCAACAGTGAATACACTTGAACATCTACATTTATGGTAAGTGTACACAACTGTACTATGTTCTTCGTGTTTCACTGTTGCAGTCATCACATTTGGGTTGATTCCCAAAGCTAAGAAAGGGAGGAGGAAGTTAGAGAGCATTAGGGCCAGCTAATAAGCCCTGCAAGACTGCAGTGGCAAAACCAGCTCTGGATTTAGAAAAAATAGGCATGCGGTAATGCTTGGTGAAGGTATGTACAGAGCTCCAAGTAGCAGCTTCCAGGATGTCGCTGGTAGAGACTCCTCTGAGAAAGGCTGTAGAGGTGGCTGCAGCCCTGGTGGAATATGATCTTATCCCCTGTGGGGTAGGTTTTCCATGGTGCTTGTAGCAGAAATTAATACAATGGGCTATCCATTTAGAAATGGTTTGCTTTGAAATGGCCTTCCCCTCTGCCCCTGCAGCAAAGCCAACTAGCAGCTGTTCAGATTTTCTGAGAGGCTTAGTCCTGTCCAAATAAAATCTAAGTTGTCTGTGTACGTCCAGAGAGTGCAGTATTCGTTCTCCTTCGTTTTGTGGATTAGGGAAAAAAATAGGCAAATGAATGGACTGATTTAGGGCCACAATAGACACCACCTTGGGCATAAAGGAAAGATTGGTCCCGAGGGAAACCCTGTCTGCATGGAAGATAAAAAGAAGTTATGTCTTACCGTAACTTTCCATCTGAGTTGTTGATCATCTTCCAGTTATCATTGATGGGTTCGGTTCCGAGCCCTCGGAACACAGTCGGCCTTATACCAAGCTTGCGTGCACCAAAAACTCTCAAGCTAAGCTATTATCCACAATGACCTTCACTCAGTTACCTCAGATCAAGTTTGCAGGTAATATATAGAAGAAACAACAAGTCAGAGGCCATCTCTGTGCAGAAACCATAAGACACCACAAAGACCCAGAAGATCGGCCAGGAACCTGTGGAGGGGGGTCAGTGGGAGGGTGTGATGACTGGAAGAAGATGAACAACTCAGATGGAAAGTTATGGTAAGACATAACCTTTTTATCTGAAGTTGTTAATCTTCTTCCTATTCATCACTGATGGGACACAATCCCAAGCTACTCGGAGAACCTGAGTGGCCCTTATGGAAGAACATTCCTGAGAACCATTGAACCAAAGGTCACTCTTCCCTGGAGATCAGATCCAATTTGTAATGCTTGACAAAGGTATGGGGCTTAGCCCAAATGGCAGCTGCACAAATGTCATCCATGGAAGCCCTAGAGTGGAAAGCAACCGATGCTGCAATAGCCCCTAGTTGAGTGAGCTTTGATTTGGCCAGGGTTAGATCCATCCATAAGCGAATATGAGAAGGCAAAGGCAATGCAATCCCTGAGCCATTTAGACATGGTAACTTTCAATACTGCACCTCCCATTCTAGGACCCACAAAGGAAATGAAAAGCTGGTCTGACTTGCGAAAGGATTTAGTTCTGTCCAGATAGAAACATAATTGTCTATGAACATCCAAGGAATGTAGGCAGTATTCTCTCGTTTGAATAATTTGAGAAGAATACAGGGAGATCAATGGACTGGTTAATCGAAAAGTCAGAAACGACTTTGGGGAGAAAGGATGGGTTAGTACGAAGTAATACTCTGTCCTTATGAAAGATCAGATAAGGGCTCTTGATACATAATGCTTGCAATTCAGAAATTCGTCTGGCTGAGGTGACAGCCACCAGAAATAAGGATTTCTATGACAGGAATTTTAGATAACATGTCGCAGCAGGCTCAAAAGGGGGCAGAGAAAGAGACTGCAGAACCCAGGAGAGATTCCATGCCTCCACCGGCTACCTGATGGGAGGCCTGCTGTGGAAAATACCCTTGAGGAAAGTCTTGCAAAGGTGAGAGGAAATAAGCGTGACTCCAATTGAACCATTATGGAATTTGGAAACAGCTGACAGATGGACTCTAATGGTGGAAGCTGACACCCCATTGTCGAACAGTTCAGCCAGATAATGAAGAATAGTGGCTATGGGGGCTGAGAACGGATCTAGCTTCTGATTATGTGACCAAATAGAGAATCTTTTCCATTTGTCCCTGTAAAGTTTCCTGGTGGATGGTTTATGAGAGGCCAAGATAATATCACAGACTGGTGAAGAGAGGGTTTCCTGCCTGGCAACTAGCAGAAGTGGAGAAACAAAGCAGTCAGCTTGAGAGTGGACAGATTCGGGGAGTCGGCCCTTGTGGGTGAGATATGTGGTCCTGACGAGTGTCTAAGATCCAAGGAGGTTGTAGCAGATGAGGAAGGAGGAAGGTAAACCATACCTGATGAGGCCAGAACGAGGCAATGAGGATCAATTTGCTTCTCAACTGAATAACTTTCCTTAGAACAAGGGGAATCAGAGGAATCGAGGATAAGCATAAAGGAGACCCGTGGGCCAATCGTACATCAAAGCGTCTCTCGGTGACTCCCTGTGAGGGGGAAAGAGGGCGAAGTAGCTGCTGCATTTTGTGTTTGAGGGGGAGGTGAAAAGGTTGCAGCATGGCTAGCCTCAATGGCTGAAAAGTTCCGCTGCTACACTCGGATTGAGAGACCACTCATGAGGACAGAGGATGCATCTGGTTAGCTTGTCCACAATCATGTTGGAGCTCCCTGGGATATGCGTTGCAATCAGAAAGTGGCTGGAAGCTCTCGCCCACTGCCATATTCTTATGGCTTCATGACATAAGGGGTAAGATTTGGTCCCTCCTTGTTTGTTTATGTACCAGACCATGGACATGTTGCCCGACTGGACAGCAATCGTTCCGGACAGATGGAGTGGATGGAAAGCTTGCAACGCCAATAGCACCACTCAACTCCGGGACATTGATATGCAAGTTGACCTCTACATTTGACCACGTGCCTTGGACTGACTTTCCCTGGAAGTGACCCCCCCCCCCCAATCAGGGAAGCATCCGTTGTCACGGTGGCACTGGGCTGGAAAGCCTGGAAGGGGTGACACCAAAGATTTTCGTCTGTACTCATCCACCAGAGGAGATCTTGCTTGCAAGTGTTGGTGATGAGAATCTTTGAGCTCAGGGGGTGAAGACTGGGTATCCACTGGGCCTGAAGGAGCCATTGTAGTAATCTCATGTGCAATCTAGCCAGGAGAACAATAGGGATGGCAGTCATAGACCCCAGGGCCTGCAGAACTTCCCTTGCAGACACCTTTCTTCGACAAACTTGCGCCCTTAATCTCTGAAGCCTGTGAAGAGGGAGAGATCAGACTTGACTGGGTGTTGAATATTGCTCCTATGAATTCCAATTGTTGTGAGGGCTGAAGGCTGGATTTCTCCCAGTGTATGGTGATGCCCAGTGACTCCACTAGAACTAGGGTGTAGTGGAGGGCCCTGACCAGTAGATGCTTGGTGGGGGTGGAGAGGAGCCAATTGTCTAGGTACAGAAACATCTGGAATCCCTGAAGTCTCAGATGAGCTGTTACCACTGCTAGGCATTTCGTGAACACTCTGGGGGCCGTTGAGAGGCCGAAAGGCAGGGCTCTGAATTGGCAGTGATGGGCTCCCAACCGGAAACGAAGGGGGCTCCTGGAGCACTTGTCCATCTTGATTTGGTAATACGCATCCCGCAGATCTAATGAGCACATCCACACACCCTCATGCAGAAAGGGGAGAATGGATTGAATCGTGACCATGCGGAACTTGGTCTGAACTACCGATTTGTTTAGTTGGCTGAGATCCAGAATGGGCCTTCAGTCCCCGTTCTTCTTTGGCACCAAAAAGAATCTTTAGTAGAACCCTGATCTGCACTGGTCTGGGGGGACCTGTTGGATGGCTCATTTTTGACATAGCTTTCATAGCGGACATAGAGGGATTTCGGAGGCCTTGGATAAGATATTAGGGTAATGTGGTAGCCTCTGGTAATGATTCTCTGCACCCACTGATCATTTGTAACAGAGAGCCAAGGCAGCTTGGTGCAGAGAAAAACATGCCCCGACTGCTTTCAGAGGAAAGCAATCGGGCAGCACTTCAGGAGCGCTGATACGGTCTATCAGAGAAGGAATCTCTGGAGCCCTGGTTCCGGGGACCCCCTCTGCTCCAAAAGGGGCGTCTTCCATTATTGGAACCCCCTCTGCCTCTGGGGGAGTCCTCACCATGTGCATCATGGAAAGGACCTTGAAACTTCTTGTGTCACATCTTCCTACTCCTCTGGTTCCTGGAGAAGGAATGCTGAGGTTTGGAAAAGCGTAGGCCCATGGCAGACAAGGTCTTCCTGTCTTGCTCGCACCTGGCTAATGTATCCTTGACCTTAGCACCGAACAGAGCTGATGGTTCAATAGGGGCATTTAAAAAGGAAGACTTGAAGGAGTCCGCGAGGTCACAAATATGCATCCATGCATGGCATCTCATGACTACGCCTGCACCCACAGCTCTAGCCACTCCTTCAGTCGCTTGGGACAGCAGCTTCATGGACGAATTGGATATGGACTCTAGCGTGGCAAGTTGGGAAGCAACTTTATCACGTGCTCCATCCGAAACTTGGCCCGTGAGGGTCCCGGAGAGTTCGGAGATAAGATCTCTCTAGAGCCTCGTAAAATGTGCCAAAAAGTTCAGAGACCTGACTGCAAAGGTCGCTGATGCAAAAACTCGCTTCCCTAACCTGTCCACTGCCTGGGACTCTCTGTTGGGTGGGTGGACAGCAGGACTCTCTTCCGCAAGGTCCTTTTTCGGGGCTGCTGCCACCACCATAGCGTCCACTGGCAAACTTCTAGACCAATGGGGTTGATCCTCTGCAGGGAAGAGTACCTTGCTGATCTCCTGGGGATGGCCTCAACAGTGTCTGGGTTCTTCCACACCCACTGCACTATGAGCTTAACCAACTCATCGGCAGGGGGGAGTCATCCAAGAAGTAGAGGGCTGAGAGCAAAAAGCCTGCAGGAATACAGATTACTCTTAGAGGGCTTCCAGTCACATCTCCGTTTCAAGATTTCCAGGATGTCTCCAAAGGAAACATCATCAGGGGGTGACCATGGGGATCCTTCCCCATCATTGTAGTCCGTATCTTCCATGAGGGACTCCTCTGGGGAGTCCATGTGTTTCCTCTTACACGCCAGTTTCCGAGGGGGTTCTTCGGTGGTAGCATCCAAAGAAGACTCAGAAAGGGAAATACCCTGGACAGGGGTTTCCTGGGCCTTGTGCTCTCGGAGTCCTGGGAGGGTGGCCTTTGACAGCTGCGGCTCAGAAGTAATTGGAGGGATGACGGACATTGGAGGACTGCTAGAAGCAAACCACCTTCTCCATCACCTGGAAAACGGGCCCACCCGAAGAGGAGTAGGAGCCCAGAACCGAAGAAGACAAAAATTGGAACCGGAGTCACACCCTGCTCCACACAGTCTGCCCCTGAGGACGGAGCCTCAAGCAAACTTGGGGCAGCAGTCACCCTCTGACCCGAAGCCAGGACCGACAACACAATCGGAACCGGGACTGGAACCGGAGGTTCCACTCCCAAGCATGAGCTTGAGGAAGGGTGGGTTCTGACAGAACCAACACCCAAAGGAGCCTCCGACACTGTCAATGTCGGCAATGAGGAAGGGGGGTCCTCTCGAAAACATTGGATTTATGAGCCTTGGATCCAAGGAAGGAGAGTATGTAGGGGTCGCTGGTGTAATAGACACAAAACCTGGAGTGGGATGGGGTCTAGGCAAATTTGAAATTTCCCTGGCGATCAGCAGCTGGTCAAAAAGGCGCACCACATCCAATTCTGAAAGGCTCCTGGTGGCTCTTACCGATGCTCCTAAGGGGGAATCAGGCTGGTCCAAAAGGGGGCTGCAGGCTTGTCCGACAAAAGGGTCCGCAGACGAGCACTGGGTCCGTGTTGTATCACAGAATGGCACTGACGATTCCAGCTTAGAAACCGGCAACAAAGGAATGGTTGGAACAGAGAACGGGCTCGGAGCCGCGGTCACAACAGGGGTGGATGTCAAGAACGGCTCCGAAGTTGTTGGAACTGACATCGGACCAGAGATGGTCGACGGTGCCGAGATAGAGGCAAACTGATCGGAACAGAGGTAGTAGATGGCGCTGTAGTCATCGGGGCTGTGGTAGGCGCCAACGAGGCGACCTCGGTATGCTTCACTGGAGCCGAACTTGGAGCCGAGGTAGTTGGACCTGAGGAGGCAGTACGGTGCTTGGAGGAAGACTTTTGGGCCTTGTGCGCTTTTACCCCTGTCAACAACTGGTGAACAGGGATCAGAGAGAGGACGTTTCTTGTCCACAGAAGGAGGGGATGAGACCTCCATCTCAGAAATAGCCTCGGAAAAAGGCGATGAAAGCAGGCCCTTCAGGATCAATTTATTACGAAGCTCATTCAGCGTCTGCTGATTGAAGCTAGCACAAATATCGCATGGGGGTTTTGCTGACAAATGCGGAACCCCCAAACAGTACACACACTTTTCATGAAGGTCGTTATTCGGAAGTTTACCACTGCAAGAAGAGCAATGTTTAAACCCTGTAGTTCCCTTCTTCTCAGACATAATAGCGAACATACACACACAAAAGAAAGAAGGAGTTAGGAAAGTGAAGAAAGAGGAAATACCAACAATGGTAATGGGATACCACAAGGGTAGAAAGGCCAATACAAACAATGGTACGAAAGGGATACCTGTGGGTAGAGGTAGAGCTGAGTGTAGAAAGATACCAAAGAACTAGTAACGAACAAGAAAACATTCCACAAAAACTTGTAAATTTATCAAGATAAATCACTTAGCTGGAGAGCTTGGTGAAACGCTGCTATATGGCTGCATGGCAAACGAGATCTGAGATAACTGAGTGAAGGACATTGTGGGTAGCAGCTTAGCTCAAGAGTTTTTGGTGCATGCAAGCTTGGTATAAGGCCAACTCGGTTCCGAACCCATCAGTGATGAATAGGAAGAAGATTAACAACTTCAGATTGAAGGGCTCCACTGCCATGAGGGCCTGTAATTCAGACACTCTTCTTGCTGAAGACAGCTGTTTTCCAATAAAGGAATTTCAACTCTGCAGTTGCAGCTGGCTCAAAGGGAGGGGGAGTGAGCTTTTCCAATACAAAGTTAAGGTCCCAGGCTGGAGTAGGGGCTCTCCTGGGGGGGTCTTAAATTTTTGGCCCCTCTAAGGAATTGCTTTAGCAGGGGGTGATGGAAGAGGATTGGCTCAGTATTATAATGTGCTGAAATGGCAGAGGCATGAATTTTAATTGACGAGAAGGATAGGCCCTTGTGGAGCATTTCTGTTAAGTACTGAAAAATATGAAGTAAGCTGGGCACCGTTGTGTCCATCCCCTGAGTCTGGCTCCAGGAACAGTATATTTTCCACTTTTCAGCATATGATTTTCTGGTACTAGGCCTCCTTGCCTCCAGAATGACATTTAGCACCTGCTTACTGGAGGATGCTATTGGAGAGCTCAAGGAATTAGCCAGGCTGCAAGGTTCAGGGTTTGAAGCTGAGGGTGCAGAACCTGGCCTGCCTGCTGGGACAGCAGGGAAGGGGTCCGAGGCAGGTGCCATGGTTCCAGCGCAATAGGGGGTACCAGTGCTGGCGTGCCAGTCTGGTGCAATCAGTATTGTCCTTGGCTTGTCCTATTTGATCTTTTGCAAAACCTTCAAGAGGAGAGGCAGAGGGGGAAAGGCATAAGCAGAAAGGCTTTCCCAGGTAAAGGACAGGGCATCCACTTTTCAAGCTCGACTGTGGGGAGTCCTTGTGCAGAATTTGTCCAATTGGTAGTTCTGAGGGGAGGCAAACAGGTCTACCTCTGGAGTCCCCCATTTGTTCCTCAAGAGGTTGAATATTTTTGGTACCAGTTTCCATTCGTGTGGGTCCATGAGATTTCTGCTTAGGTCGTCTGCCAGTGAATTTAGCTTGCCTGGCAGGAATTGAGCTTGTAGGTGCACTTGGTAGCTCAAGGCTGTGTTCCACAGAGCCATGGCTAGTCTGCACAGAGCCATGGCTAGTCTGCAGAGAGGATACAAGTGGATTCCCCCCGCTTGTTTATGTACCACATAAGTGTGGTGTTGTCTTCACCAATAGTTGTCCTGGAAGAATGCGGTCTTTGAAGACGGTCATGGAATTCTGTACAGCTAACATTTCTTTTTCGTTGATATGCAGGTGCATCCGTCTCGGGTTCCATTTGCCCTGAATGCACTGCCCTGCCAAGTGAGCCCCCCATGCATAGTCTGATGCATCTGTTAGTGTTTGGGCGGCAAGGGGTAGAGTGAAAGGGAGCCCCTTGTTGTGGTAGCAGGCCTCTGTCCACCAAAGGAACTCTCTCTTTATACAAGGAATGACAGGAATAATTGATTCCAGGTCCTGAGAATGTCGACACCATAGGCATTTTAGATACCATTGTAGTTTCCTCATATGCAGTCTTGCATCTGGAATAAGTAGAATGCAAGAGGCCATGAACCCCAGGGCTTGCAGAATTTTCCTTGCAGATAGCTGGGTCTTTGTGGCCAATAGTTTGAAGTAGGTTGTCAAACAAACTTGTTTCTCTGGAGTGAGGAAAGCCATCTGGAAAGTTGTGTTCAAGCTTGCTCTCTGGAATAGAATCTGTTGGGCTGGGTACTGGGTGAAATTTCTTTTTGTTTATGGTGTACCCCAGTGAGGTTAGAAAGTTTCTTTACGAATGCCAAATGTTTTAATAGCAAGTCCTGGCTTTCTGCCTGAATCAGACAATCGTCCAAGTATGGGTATATATGAATATTTCTCTGCCTGCAAAATGCAATGGCTGGAGCTAGACACTTTGTGAATATCCTGGGCGCAGTAGATAGTGCATGGAGCCTGCCCTGAAGTGTAGGTATTTCCTGCAAGATTCCCTTATTGGAATGTGCAGGTAAGCTTCCTTTAAGTCTAAGGTTGCCAACCAGGCATCTTTGCCTAGCATAGGAAGCAGCTGTTGAAGTGTTAGCATTTTGAATTTTGGGATTACCAGAAAGGTGTTTAGAATAGAGAGGTCCAAGATAGGATGCCAGGAGCTGTCTTTTCTGGGTACCAGGAAAAGTCTTTAATAAAAACCTTGTCCCCTTTGTTCTACTAGGACAGGTTGAATAGCCCTGATACTTAGAGAGAGAACCTGCTGTTGGGCCTCCGCCCACTGATTTGGAGGTAGGTCTGGCCAACCGTTTGGAGTTGGTAGGGTGTGGAAGTGGAATCTGTATCCTTAGGAAACTATACTCAAAACCCATTTGTCCTGGGTAATGAGTTCCCAGTTTTTTGCATGCAGGGCGAGCTTTCCTCCTAAGGGAGCAGACAGTTGAGCAGGACTTGGAAGGGTTAAGGTTAAGTTATTGTGCCATTTTTCCGTATGGGGTGGCTTACTAATCCCTGCTTTGGAAATGGGAGCCCCCCACTGCTTAGGCCTGTGCGTAGCCTGAGACTGTAACCTAGGTGGTCTGCTGTTCCTGTGTTTGGACTGAGAAGGCCTGGAAGAGACTGGAAAAGACCAATTCTTTGAAGGCCAATGCCTACTAAATCTGGGAGGCTGTACTTGTAGGAAATCTTTAACAGTTTGCATAGATTTAGCTTTTTCCTCTATCCTTTTGAGGAGGACTTCTGCATTGTTGCCAAACAGGTGGTCTCGATTTAAGGGAGCATCCAGTAATTTAGCTTTAACATGATCTGGCAAGTTTTGCTCCTTAAGCTAAGCATGCCTTCTAAGTACAGACCCAGTGACAGCAGCCCTGCACGATGCTTCTAAAGAGTCAAAACCACATTACAAAGTATGTTTACCAACTTTCTGCAGAATGCATTAAATCCTGTAATTCTTTGTGTTCATCACAGTCAGAAATCAACATAATTTTCTGTTTAAGTAGTCCCATAATATACTGCTGGTACTTTAACATATGAAACTGGCAATTTAAAGTCCTAATGGCCAAAGTAGCAAAAGTGTATACCTTCTTACCCAATCTGTCCAAGGCTCTAGAATCTGTATCAGAAGGGGTAGGATTTTTGGCAGGCGTAGCCTTAATGCCTTTTGGTCCTTGGGAAATGGTCTCTGGATCCGCAGTAGGATTCTTGAAGAGGAACTTGTGAGAGTCAGGTACTCTGTAATACTGGTCAGGTTTCCTGGGAGCTAGAGGTAAGGTGTCTGGGAAAAGGCTAGATTCCAAGACAGCATCATCTGTAACATCCAGAACAGAAGGGATAGCTAAAGACCTGTGTTGAGGAAGGAGTAAGAATTCCCTAAGCCTCTTTTTGGAGTCAGAGTAATCCTGGCTTTCCCAGCGGAAATGCTCCCTAACAGTGTGCAAGGTTTCACCAAAAGAAAAATCTTCTGTGGGGGGGGGGGCAGAGGGAATGGAATCATCTGCATCAGAATCCTCTTAGGTAGATAAGGGAAAATCCTGGTAATCAGAAGGAACAGAAATATCAGATTCCTGATCAGAAGACTCAGAAGGAAAATCAGTTCTAGGTCTCTTGGGGGGGGGGGGGGCTGGTTTCCCCTAATTAAGGTAATAAGGTCTTCAGCCATTCTAAGCATTTGTTTTTTAGGCATATGGGCCTGAGCATGCAGTTTGGACATCGGTTTTCTAGGTGTGGTGTGAATTTTAGGCCTGGATGAAGAAGATGGCGTCTGTTTAAAATGCAAGTCTGTAGGCCTGAATACACCCTCAGAAGCCGGTGCCTGCACAGCGGCTCCGGACCCATCCAAGGTAGAGACATCTGCAGGTTCCATAGTCAAAGAAGCATCTCGCGGCATACCGGACTCTGAATGGGTCTCAGTAGTGGCCTGCGAATCTGAAGTAGCGGTTATCAGGGGCTACGAAAGCACCTCACTGAGTCCCGGTGGACTGGCGATTAGCTTAACGGAAGCGTCATCGGCAGTTTTGGACCTATGCAGTCTGTCTCTGTCTTTATCCTTACGTTTTTTTTCTGAAGATCGGTAGTCGGATGGCTTAACAAAGCCATTTCAGAGTACTGATACAGAGTACCAAAATAATGTGCTGCAAAGATAGCCCGACGACGAATAGTTCGGGGGTTGAACAAGGCACAAAACCGACAGCGAGGGACGTCGTGGTCAGGGCCTAAGCAGGGAATGCAGTACGAATGAAAATCTTTATGAGGTATTTGCTTTCCACAGGTAAGACAATTGTTAACTTTTACTGACATTGGTTGGAGCAAGAAAAAAGATACCCAGAGGGGTATTTACCTTTTTGATGACTTCGGTTCTGAAACTCGAAAATGAAAATTTCAAGAGTCGGCCGACCGGCACTTGCAAACTGCTTCTGCTTCGGGCACTGCATGGCAAGTAAGACTGATGTAATGGAGTCAGCTGCATGTTTTATACCCCTGACTACCTGATGTCATGGAAGAAGAGACAGCATCCCACGGAGGAATCCAAGACTCTGGTATTCAGGCCGGCTAAGGGCTACCTGCAGGCAGATAACCTAAATGTGATGACTGCAACAGTGAAACATGAAGTACATCAGCCATGTAAAGAAATGAGCTTCTCTGAGATATTTACAACATTTTCAGTGCTTGCACTGGAGTAGAACCTTGGATCCAAGGGGACTTCCTAAAGGATTGAATATTTACCTTTACAAAAAAAAATACAGTTAATGACCAGAAAATTATACAGATGAACTGCATCCCATTGTTCAGAATACAAGTAATCCAGCAAACAGTGACAGAAAAGCAGTAAAAGTACAGTTTTGTACCTACCATAAATGTAGATGTTCGAAGATCCACATTGCTGCAGTCATAACCTGTGGGGTAGTCCGCTGTCCTCGGTCGGCCCGAATACCAAAGTGTTAGGCTCTTGTCGGCCATGGCGCTCAGATCTGACGTCAGTACGCCGTAGTACTAAAGCGCATGACCGACGCCATATCCTCAGTCTTTCTTGCCCCAGATGTCAGAAGGCCTTAAAAAGAAAGGCCATAGTCAAAAATGGAAAAACACCCAATCACCCATGTAGAAACAATATTTACACCACAAACCACACAAACACCCCAAACTACAGAGGGGAAGGAGGGAGGGTAAATTGGACTGCAGCAATGTGGATCTTCGAACATCTACATTTATGGTAGGTACAAAACTGTACTATGTTCTTCATCTCACATTGCTGCAGTCATAACCTGTGGGTAGAATCCCAAAGCAAAGGTAAAGGGAGGTTGGCAAAATCATAAAGCATTGGGAGCTGCTAACATGCCCTGTAAAACTGCAGTGGCAAATCCAGCCCTAGATTTGGAATAAAGAGGAGATGGTAATGTTTAGAAAAGTGTGCACTGAACTCCAAGTAGCTGCCTCCAAAATATCCTTAGTAGCTACTCCCTTAAAAGCAGTAGAAGTGGCAGTCGCCCTAGTGGAATGAGGTCTGATTCCAGCCGGAACCTCCTTACCATGATGAGAATAACAAAAAGCAATACAATGGCCAATCCACTTAGAAATAGTTTGTTTTGAAACAGGTTTCCCCTGAGAACCCAAAGCAAAAGAAATAAACAACTGTTGAGACTGCCGGAACCCTTTGGTTCTGCTCAAATAATAACGTAACTGCCTGTGAATATCCAAAGAGTGCAAATATTTTTCCCCTTTATTTTGGGGATCAGCATAAAATGTAGGCAAATGAATAGATTGGTTTAATGCCACATTAGAAACAACCTTAGGCATAAAAGTAGGGTTAGTACGAAGGGATACCCTATCCTTATGAAAAATCAGGAAGGGCTCAACTGCCATTAGAGCCTGTAATTCAGATACCCTTCTAGCAGACGTAATGGCCAACAAAAAAGCAGTCTTCCAAGACAAAAACTTCAACTCCGTATCAGCTGCAGGTTCAAAAGGAGGTAAAGTGAGCTTTTCCAACACAAAATTGAGATCCCAGGAAGGAGTAGGAGCTCTACGTGGGGGTCTTATGCTCTTTGCCCCTCTAAGAAATTGCTTAAACAAAGGGTGAGAGAATAAAGGTGGGTCACAGTCATAGTGAGCAGAAATGGCTGCAGCATGAACTTCTACAGAGGAGAAAGACAAACCCTTGTCTAAAAATTCTGTAAGATACTGAAGTGAAACACTCAAATTAGGCACAGAGACATCAAAGCTCTTCGTTTTGCTCCAAAGAAAAAATCTCCTCCATTTATCAGCATAAACTTTCCTGGTACTAGGCCGTCTGGCCTCCAAAATGACATTCAAAACTTGTTGAGGAAGCTGCGACCCCCCCCAGGGTCTAAAACAGAATATGCCAAGCTGTCAGATGCAGGGACTGAATCCTGACATTGCGGAAATGATTGCTTGCCTGGGACAAAAGGTGTGGAACTGCTGGCAAAGGCCAAGGAGACTCCTGCACTAAACTCCTCAGCAGAGGGTACCAGTGCTGACGTGGCCAATCCGGAGCTATTAGAATCATACAAGGCTTGTCCTGTCTGACCTTCAAGAGCACCTTGGGAAGAAGAGGCAGAGGAGGAAAGGCATAGACGTGAAGGTTGTTCCAACTGAATGATAGAGCATCCACTTTCCAAGCTTTTGGGTGAAACAGCTTTGTGCAAAACTTTGGCAGTTGGAAATTTAGTGGAGAAGCGAACAGATCTATGTCTGGAGTTCCCCAAGCCACCGTCAACTGTTGAAATACATGAGGATCCAATTTCCACTGTGGGGATCCACCATCTGTCTGCTCAAAACATCTGCTAAGGAGTTCTGTGCTCCGGCAGAAACCTTGCCTGAAGAGTGAGGTGCAAACTGAGAGCAGTCTCCCACAAAATCATAGCTTGCCTGCAAAGAGAGGGTGAATGGGTTCCCCTTGCTTGTTGATGTACCACATGACTGTTGTGTTGTCTGTTTGAATCAACACCTGTCCTGGTTGAAGTAGATCCTTGAAAGCCATCAGGGCAAATTGGACTGCTAACATCTCCTTCATGTTGATATGCAAATGTTGAAGTCTGGGAGGCCACGTGTCTTGAACCCATTTCCCATTGAAGTGTGCTCCCCAAGCCATGTCTGAGGCATCTGTCATTAAGATCCGACTCGCCTCTGGTCGGGTCACAGAGAGTCCCTTGTTTAGGTGACATTCCTGAGCCCACCACAAGAATTCCCTTTGGATGCAAGGTATTATCTGAATGACAGTGCCCAAATCATGGCAGTGTTGAGTCCATACGCTTTTGAGATACCATTGTAGCTTCCTCATATGCAGTTTGGCATTGGGAAGCACCAGAATACAAGATGCCATGAACCCCAAGGCCTGAAGGACTGTCCTTGCAGTCAGCCTGGACCGTAGAGATAATTGTTGGAAGTAAAGGGCAAGAGTTCTTTGTTTGCCCGGGGTCAAAAACGCCATCTGAGAGGCTGTATTCAGTGTCACACCCAGAAAGCACATGTCCTGAGAGGGTACTAGACTGGACTTTGTTTCATTCACAGAATACCCTAGGCACCTTAACACTGTCATAACATACTGAAGATGGTGAAGTAACTTGACTTTGTCTTGAGCAAGAATCAGGCAATCGTCCAAATAAGGATAAATTTGTATCCCCCTTAGTCTTAAGAAGGCTATCACCGGAGCCAGGACTTTTGTGAACACCCTGGGCGCAGTAGATAAGCCAAAGGGCAATGCAGAGAATTGATAATGAAAAGTGCCAGTCCGAAAACGCAGGAACCTCCTGCAGCTGGGCCTGATAGGAATGTGAAGATAAGCCTCTTTGAGATCCAGAGTTACCATCCAGTGATCTTTGCCTAGCAGTGGCAGAAGCTGTTGCAAAGTTAACATCTTGAATTTGGGAATGTCCAGGTATGTGTTGAGAATAGACAAATCCAGAATTGGCCAAGTGTTTCCTTTCTTTGGTACCAGAAACAGGCGAGAATAAAATCCTAGGCCCACTTCTGACGGAGGGACCCCCTGGATAGCCCCCATTTTTAAAAGTAAAGAAATCTGCTTGTGAGCCTCCAACTTTTGCTGAGGAGGAACATCTGGCATGCCTTTGAAAGGAGGCAAGGTGTGAAAATAAAACTTGTAGCCTCGGTCTATAATATCCAACACCCATTTGTCCTGGGTGACTAAAAGCCAATTTTGCCTGAAAAGTGCCAACTTTCCTCCCAGAGGAGCTGCCAGACAGGAGGGATCTGGCAGCTGGAGATACAGGTCATTGGGTCTGTTTACGAAAGGCTGACCCCTGCCCTCACCAAGATTGTGCAGGGGAACTCCAAGTTCTAGGCCTGAAAGAACCCTGAGCATGAGCTCTGCCCTACCACGTCTAGATCTGCCCCTAGACTGTAAATCAGAAGAAGGATAAGCCCATCCCTTAGCAGGCCAATTTCTGCTAAACTTAAAAAATCCTTAACTGTCTGCATGGACTTAGCTTTGTCTTCCATTTTCTTCAAAACTGACTCCACAGGAGAACCAAACAGAACTTCAGATTGAAGGGGAGCATCCAAAATCCGAGCTTTAACATGCTCTGACAAGTTCTGATCCTTAAGCCAGGCGTGCCTACGAATAACTGATCCAGTGGCAGCCACCCTAGAAGAAGCCTGAAGAGCATCAAAACCACACTGCAAAGAATGCTTACCCACCTGATCAGAGGCATGAACTAAATCTTGCAATTCCTTACAATCTACGCCCTCTGCCAAAGCATCTACCTTAGATTTTAACTGACTTAGGAGAAAATTCTGGTACTTCAGCATATGAAACTGGCAATTCAAAGCCCTCATCGCTAGAGTGGAAGAGGTATACACTTTTTTACCCCACCTATCCAAAGCTCTAGAATCTTTATCCAGAGGAACTGGATTCTTTACAACAGAAGCCCTGACACCCTTAGGTCCCTGGCTAATAGTTTCCGGGTCAGCTCTTGGGCTCTTATACAAGTATTTATGAGCCTCTGGCACTCTGTAATACCTGTCTGGCTTGACCGGGGCAGGAGGCAAAGAATCAGGATTAAGGGAAGCTTCAGAGAAAACATCCTGAACAACATCCAAAACAGGGGGAATAGCCAAGGGCCTATGCTGTGGTAAAAACAAAAATTCCCTAAGTCTCTTCCGAGAATCTGAGAAATCCTGCCCTTCCCACTTAAAATGCTCCCTCATGGAGTGCAGGGTTTCAGAAAAGGAAAAATCCTCTGGAGGGGAAGCAGAAGGACTAGAATCCTCTGCATCTGAATCAGAATAAGGAGGAAAATTCTGAATGTCTTCAGCCGAAGACTCTGAGTAATCTGAAGAATGCTCCAATCCTTCCACCTCTGGCTCCACCCTAGGCCTCTTATCTGGAGGGAGCATAGAACCCCTGATTAAGGTAATCAAATCCTCTGCCATTTTCAACATATGTTTTTTAGGTACAGAACCTGCAGAACTAGGGCTGACGCCAGAGGAAGACAAACCAGGCCTGACCTTGGAAGGTGCCTTAGAGACAGAAGTAGAAGGCCTAACCACCTTATGCAAAGAAGGGACTACAGAGACCTGAGAGGCCCCCTCAGCCTGACCCGACTCCTGAGAGGCCACATCCTGCAAAATTAAAGGCTCCCCCTGAGACTCAGCTGAAACCTTGGCTGGATCCACAGATTCCACCGTAGTTTCTAAAGAACCGGCGTCCGTAACGGACGACTCATCCTGCTTGGACTTTAACGATTTTTCCTTGCGCTTCTTAGCGGTAGCGGGTGTTGGAGGATCTGACGGCATATTGTAGTTACACCGCTTACCGAAGACAAGTCTAGCACAATCTAACCTGCGTTTAATGGTGCGCTTATTAAATCTAGCACAAAAGTGACACCCGACTACGTCATGCTCAGGCCCCAAGCAAGGAATACAGAGAGAGTGGTAATCCCTATGAGGTATCCGTTTCCCACAAGAAATACAATTATTCACTTTTTCTGACATCCGGATTTAACTGAGGCAAAAGACAAAAATATTCCCCAACGGGGTACTTAGCCCAACTTGGTCTTCGGTCTGAAACTCAAAATACGAAAATTTCAGGACGCCGAACGGCACTTGCAAACGCTGCTTCTGCTTCGGACCATGCGGCAAGAAAGACTGAGGATATGGCGTCGGTCATGCGCTTTAGTACTACGGCGTACTGACGTCAGATCTGAGCGCCATGACCGACGCCAGCCTAACACTTTGGTATTCGGGCCGACCGAGGACAGCGGACTACCCCACAGGTTATGACTGCAGCAATGTGAGATGAAGAACATCAGGATTTAAACTTGGCTAAATTATGCAAACAGAATATAAGCAAATGGGGAAAGGGAAACATGGCATGACAAGAAAACTGGTATCTACACACTACATGGTCAAAAAAAATCTGACCTGTATGAAGGCAAACAAGTTAAAAAGAAAAACAACTTTACCACTGGCAAAACCCCAACAAAGTAGAATGGGACTGCTCAGATGAGTGACCCATCTTAAATGTATGACTGAAAACATTTGCAAAGGGGGCAACTGTTGCAAGAATACGGGTAAAGAGGAGGGGCTAAAATAGCCTGGGGAAAGTTTTATAAACAAAGCATGTGCTAGTATTCATCCTATAGGTGATCAAGATGAAACTCCCAAAAGTGGATACAGGTTTCCAGTCAACTATGAAAACATGTGTTTAAAAGCATACACTAAACAAATCAAAGAAATAAAGTACAAAGTTAGTTCAACATAGGATGTACTGGCCAGGAAAGTGGACTCAAAAGTACAGTTTTGTACCTACCATAAATGTAGATGTCCGAACTGGATAGCATCTGCAGTCATAACAACTGGGTTGTCCTGTCGTCAGGCAGCCCTTCAGTCGGCCGGATTCCAAAGTCCGGGTCCGGCTTCGGCTGATGTCGCACTTCACCCGACGTCATCTCTGTTGGTCTTCGGGTATAAAAGCATCAGCCGACGCCATTTTCCTCAGTGTTTCTTGCCCCAGATGCCAGTAGCTCTCTTGAAGGCTAAAATTTGGATAGATGCCAATGTTTCCAAAAAGATAGATGTAAACACAAAATAAGCATGTATGTACATATATACAAACAAATACACCATAAAAGACTCCCCCCCCCACCAGCTAGCTATTAGGAGGGTAAATACCCTAGGAGTACCACAGAGGGGAAGGAGGGTAGATCCTGACTGCAGATGCTATCCAGTTCGGACATCTACATTTAAGGTAGGTACAAAACTGTACTATGTCCTTCATGGATGCATCTGCAGTCATAACAACTGGGTAGAATACCATAGCCAACTAGGGAGGAGGATAAAAGTAGATTATGGTGTGTTTAGGATCCCTTGCAGTACAGCAGTGTCAAACCCTGCTCGACTTCTGGAATATAGAGGCAAATTATAATGCTTGGCAAATGTATGCACGGAGGTCCAAGTAGCCGCCTCAATAATGTCTTTGGTTGCCACTCCTCGTAAGAAGGCTGTGGTAGTGGCTGTTGCCCTTGTAGAATGAGGTCTTATGTTCTGTGGAATTGGTTTTCCATGGAAGGAGTAACAGAATCGTATGCAATTTCCTATCCATTTGGAGATTGTCTGTTTGGAAATAGCTTTTCCTTCCCTTCCTGTTGCATAGGCTACAAAAAGTTGGTCAGTCTTTCTGCTATTTTTGTTCTGTCCAAGTAGTAGCGTAGCTGTCTATGTACATCCAAGGTATGCAGTATTCTTTCCCTCTGTTTTGTGGGTTGGGAAAGAAGGTAGGTAGGTGGATTGCCTGGTTTAAAGACACTCTGGATACCACCTTGGGCATAAATGTAGGATTAGTCCTCATGGACACTCTATCTTGGTGGAAGATTAGGAAGGGTTGCACTGCCATTAAGGCCTGTAGTTCTGAAACCCTCCTTGCTGAAGTAATTGCCAGTAGGAAAGCAGTTTTCCATGACAGGTGTTGTAGGTCTGCTGTTGCTGCTGGTTCAAAGGGTGATAGTGTCAACTTTTCTAGCACAAAGTTTAAGTCCCAAGCTGGTAATGGTGGTTTCCTTGGAGGTTTTACATTCTTGATTCCTCTGAGGAACTGCCTGAGCAAAGGGTGCGAAAAACAGGTGGATCAAAGCTGTATCCTGCTGAAATAGCTGATGCATGTATCTTGATGGAGGAGTAGGACAGGCCTGAATGAAGAAGTTCGTCCAGATACTCCAGAATGTTAGGCATATCTATGTTTGACACATCTTTTCCTCTTTCCGTACTCCAAATGACAAACCTTTTCCATTCTCCAGCATAGTTCCTTCTTGTTGAAGGTCTGCGTGCTTCAAGAATAATGTCTTTAACTCTTTGGGAAAGTTCTGGATTAGCTGCTGCTATGTGATGTTCCATGCAGTCAGTTGCAACGCTTTTAGGTTTGGATGTATGATGCTGTAGTTGTTCTGAGTTAACATCAAAGGCATCAGGGGTATTGGCCACATATTGTTCCGAGACATGCTCCTCAGCAGTGGGTACCAGTGTTGTCTTGGCCAGTTTGGAGCTATCAGGATTATCCTTGGACGTTCTTCCTTGATTTTTAGTAGTACCTTGTGTATCAAAGGAAGAGGTGGGAATGCATATGCTGTTAGGCCTTTCCAGCTGAAGGAGAGCGAATCCACTTTCCATGCTAGTGGGTGGAATGTCCTTGTGCAGAATTTTTTGAGCTGGTGATTGAGAGGTGATGCGAATAGATCTATCTGAGGCATTCCCCATTTCTTTGAGATGGTCTTGAAGATGTCCGCGTGCAGCTTCCATTCGTGGGCATCCGATGTGGTTCTGCTTAATATGTCTGCTAGAGTATTTTCTTTTCCCGGTACAAATATTGCCTGTAACTGGATGTTGTAGCTAAGTGCCAGGGTCCACAGCTCCAAAGTCATTCTGCATAGGGGGTATGAATGAGTGCCTCCCTGTTTGTTGATGTACCACATGACTGTGGTGTTGTCTGTCCTTATCATCAACTGGCCCTCTTTGAAAAATGGTTTGAACTTTTGGATTGCCAGTTTTACTGCCAGCATTTCTTTTAGGTTGATGTGCAGGTGAAGTTGATCCTGTGTCCACAATCCTTGCACGCATTTGTCCAGCATGTGGGCCCCCATCCCAGATCTGAAGCGCCTGTTGTGATGGTCTGGCTTGCTTGACATCTGCGAAAGGGTAGGCCTGGGTTTGACTGGCATGCCTGAGCCCACCATAGGAACTCCTGTTTTAAGCATGGAATTAGTGGGATTTCTGTTTCCAGGCTGTGTCTGTGCTGGGACCATAAATTCTTTAGGTACCACTGTAGTTTTCTCATATGTAGCCTGGCAAATGGGACCAAGATTATGCATGATGCCATGAAGCCCAAGGCCTGCAGTACTTTTCTTGCTGTTAACTTGTTCAGTTTTGTTAGTGCCAAGAAGTAAAGAGGAAGTTCTTTTTGTTTTTCTGTAGTCAGGAATGCCATTTGTTTTACTGTGTCCAATTCCGCGCCCAAGAATGTCCTTGTTTGGGATGGTATCAGCCTTGATTTTTGTAAATTGACTGTGTATCCCAGTGCTTGTAGCAAGTAAATGACCCTTTGTAAATCTGTTGTCAGCTTGCTTTTGTTGTCCCTTGTAGCAGGCAGTCGCCCAGGTATGGGTAAATTTGAATTCCCTGTAGTCTGCAATGGGCGATTACTGATGCCAGGCATTTTGTGAATACTCTGGGCGCAGTAGATAAGCCAAAGGGCAATGCTGAGAATTGATAGTGCTCTGATCCTGCAAGAAATCTGAGGTATCTTCTGCAGATTGGTCGAATGGGGACGTGCAGGTATGCCTCCTTGAGATCTAGAGTTACCAGCCAAGACTCCTTGCCCAGCATGGGAAGAAGATGCTGTAGGGTCAGCATTTTGAATTTTGGGACAATGATGTATGTATTTAAGGTGACAGGTCGAGAATTGGTCTCCAACTTTTTCCTTTCTTGGAACTAGGAATAGTCTGGAGTAGAACCCCTTTCCTTGTTCTGCTGTTGGCACTCTTTCTACAGCTCTCATGTTTGCTAACTCCATTATCTGGTGTAGAGCCTCTGTTTTTGATTTGGAGGTAGATTTGGCATTCCTCTTTGACTGGTAAAGTGTGGAAGTGGAACCGGTAACCTTGATCTATGGTTTGTAAAATCCACTTGTCTTTTGTTATGTAGTGCCAGTTCTTTGAAAATAAGGTTAACTTTCCGCCTAGAGGAGCTGCTATTTGTTCCCTGGTAGGCGGATTTAGGTTAAGTCACTTTGGTTGTGCTGATGTAGTGGCAGTGGTTGTGTCTGTGGCTCTGTTGTTACCTTGCCACTGTCGGCCTCTGTAGGCACCTCCTCTGGATTGGTTTCTGCCTCTGGAACGCCTATGCCGGCGCCTTTGAAATTTTGTGGAGTCAGGAAAGGACCAATTTTGGCAGGCCAGTTCCTGCTAAACCTTGGGGTTGAACCTGCAAGAAATCTTTAACAGTTTGAACAGATTTTGCCTTTTCTTCCATTTTCTTCATAACCTGCTGGGCAGGTGTACCAAACAAACTTGTCTTATCCATAGGAGCATCTAGCAACTTAGCTTTAACATGATCCGGTAAAGCTTGCTCCTTTAGCCATGCATGCCTTCTTATCACTGTGCCAGTCATGGCTGATCTAAATGAAGCCTCCAGTGCATCATAGCCACATTTTAAGGAATGGTTGCTAACCTGTTGTATGTTATTTACCATTTCTAATACATATTTCTTATCAAGAGATTCATCAGTGGTTAATTTTTTAGTTAACTGATCAAGCATAAACTCTTGGTATTGTATCATGTGAAACTGACAGTTTAAAGCTCTAGCTGAGAGAGTAGCTGAAGTGTAGACTTTTTTACCCCATCTGTCTAATGACCTTGCTTCCCTTTCAGAAGGAATAGGGTTTTTAGCTATGGTCGCGGCTACTGCCTTGGGACCCTGGGATATAGTTTCTGGGTCTGCAAGTGGGGCCTTGTAAAGGTGGTGATGAGTATCTGGCACCCTGTAGAATCTGTCTGGTTTGGCAGGGGCTGGAGGTAAAGAATCTGGAGCGGAACAGACATCATTGAAAGCATCATCCACCACAGAGAGAACAGGAGGTATAGCTAAGGGCCTGTGCTGTAGGAGGTGCAGAAAGGTCCTAAGTCTTTTTCTGGAGTCTGAAAAATCCTGTTGCTGCCATTGGAACTGCTCTCGCATGGCATGTAAGGTTTCGCCAAAGGAGAATTCTTCTGGTGGGGAAGCAGCTGGAATGGATTCTTCAGCATCAGAATCTTCAAAATTGGAGAAAGGAGCCTCTGGCTGGTCAGTTATGTCTGATTCATCAGCAGAATCATCAGAGGACACTGGCTCAGGGCTCTGCCCTAGGTCTCTTCTCTGGGGCTGAGAGGCCCTGTCTGGGTGAGATTGAGATCCTCTAATTAATGAAATTAAATCTTCTGCCAAAGTAAGCATTTGAGAACTAGAAGAGGGCCTGGATGTGGGGTTTAACAGGCACTGTTTTAGTAGTCTTGGCTGCTTTAGCCCTGGCAAGGCCTTAATGGACATGGCTGCTGAGGCCTAGCAGCACCACGTGCTGGGGTAGAGACATCCAAGGGAATGGTGTCTGATAAATCAACCACCGTAGTGGATAAAATTTCTGAGGCCGATTCAAGAGTTGTAGCAGGGCCTCAGTTGTAGGAATAGGTTCAGCTGTACTTTGATCAGTTTTCTCGGTTTCGGCCGAAACCGAGACACTCGCGGTTTGCTTAACCATGGTTTCGTCCGAAACCGCGACCGCGAAAGTGTCGGCCTTTATCTTTGCTTTTGGCAGATTTGGTATTCGGAGGAACCGACGGCATAATGTAGGCAAAATCAGAACCGAAAAACTGTTCTGCAAACTCCGACCGACGCCTAAGCCGCTCGCCGGTTGAAAGAAGCACAGGCCGAACAGGCTGCTACGCCGTGGGCTGGGCCTAAACAAGGCAGACAATAAGAGTGGAAATCTTTATGAGGTATTTGTTTCCACAGGTTAAACAATTATTAACTTTTTCTGACATCGGCTGAGGCAAGAAAGAGTCCCCAACGGGTACTTAGCTTTAGAAGTCTTCAAGTAGTATTCGGTAGAAGTAATCTCTGGATCCGACCGACCGCACTTGCGAACAGCTTCTGCTTCCGGGCCACGCCGCAAGAAAGACTGAGGAAAATGGCGTCGGCTGATGCTTTTATACCCGAAGACCAACAGAGATGACGTCGGGTGAAGTGCGACATCAGCCGAAGCCGGACCCGGACTTTGGAATCCGGCCGACTGAAGGGCTGCCTGACGACAGGACAACCCAGTTGTTATGACTGCAGATGCATCCATGAAGGACATCAGAGCAAGCAATACAGACTTGTGCAGTTTACACCATAATAAACAGTCAAGAAAATATATTAACTAATCACAAATGGTGGTATTGGCAATGAAAAGCATCATCTGTGGAGCACAATGAATACAGATTTGTTCCAATTTAAAGAAGCCTAATTCCAGGCTTCCCAAAAATAAAACTGACAGCCACAAGTGGGACTAGTGCATTCAACTCTATATTCCCAAATCAGGGGTCACTAGATGTTTCATCTGTCAAAGGCCAGAAATTCAAGTCTGGAGCTCTAATGAATTGTGCAAGACTTGGACTTTCATAACATTCAATTCATGCTATCAGCAGTTGAACGGTCAAGTGGTGAGAACAATCTAAACCGTGAATTTCACTAGAAACTACATCAGTAAAAGCTAGGACAATTACAATCCCACCATTCTGATTTCTGACATCTTGCAATATTTCATTTCTGCAGCTCAATGAACTGTTAGTAAAACAGTTTGAAAAGTAATTTACCTCCTGTAACTATTTTACTGATACAAATACAACTGTCAGAAATGTGGCAAAAAACAGAATAAAAGTAGTTTTATGAATACCACTGGAGTTACAAGATCGAGACATGGTAAGAATTCAGAAGCCACAGGAAACTTCACAGTGTGAAGTTGATGATCAAACATCTCAGTCAAGATATTTATGGAGAAGTTTAAAAGTGGCATAGAAAGAACTGTGAGCATTTATACAAGACAAATACTTCAAAGACTAAGAACAACAAACAATTTTTTGACAACTAGAAGAAGACAAGGCAGGAAAATAGACTCCCATGGAAGAGCAACATTTTTTTTTTTACAACCAGTACTGTTGCCGAAAATGGACTCCTTAAGAACCGCTGACAACCAGCACTGTTGCAAGAAAACAGACTCCTTAAGAACTGCTGAGGTTCTCCTCAAGTTGCATTCCCCAAGAGCTGCGGTGCAACAAAAATGGGCACAACAAACAGGAATAGTCACTGTGGACATATGGTCTGTTAAGTAGATTGGGAGGACCGCATGGCTCTTAAGAACTACACTCAAAAGCTGCATTACTTAACTCTTTTTGAACATATATAAATGATTCTACCCAATACAAAACGCCACTGGCACACAAAGTATAGATTCAGTGCAAGCTACCTTCCATAGAACATACATATAAAATTGGAATGGGTGTATATAGCATTACACATACTAATGCTAAGTTACAGTGAGCTGCAGGTCACGTAGTCCATATTCCTTCTAGAAAGGAAATCTGAACAAACATGGAGGCTTGTCGTTCATCCACTGTAGCGGTTTTGTTTAAAAAGCATCCTGACAAACAACACAAATTAAATGTTTCCTGTGTATGACGTGGGCCATGTAATCATTTAATTAGACATGATGCACAAAGATGTCAGCAGTTTTCAATATTCCGTACAAGAAACAAAAAAGGTAAGCAGGTTTATGGGGTGGGTTCAAAGATGGACAACTGGATCAGTGAGCTGTTAATACACAGATTTTTTTCAAGGTCAGGAAGGTAAAAACAATTACAGCAATTGGGAATAGCCTCCCCCACCCTGGTCAGCAACAGTAAGTTTGTATTAGTTGGAATGACATCAAATCCTGTAAGTAGGATGGACATCGGGGGGGCTAGAAAAATGGCCAATGTTTGACTACAATACAGAAACACTTGCTAGATCATACAAACAGAAATCCAAATAATAGTTCACCTGGTATTTCAGGGCATGTCCCAAAAGACCGATCAAATTCTGGGTAAAGCCTGATTTTTTTTTTATTACATTTCCAAAAAGTATCTGCTTAATTTTTTAAATGAAGCACGAAGGCACTTGACTGGTCAGAAATGAAGAAAACAGTTTACGTACTTCCAATTTTCTGTGCTAAACACAGCTGTTAAACAACTAATGCTAAAATGAAAGAACCCATTTTCTGAAAATACATTACATGGTCTGTGGAATTAATACTCTAAACATTCATAAGATCCCTCTGTTCTGGTTGAATATCTCACTCAAACACCCTGAAGTGCAGAATCCCAGAATGAGCTAAGTGAGGAGAAAGCCATTACGGAAAACTGTATGCAACAAATGAATTAGGATTCACAGATTTTGAAACATCTTGAAGGACAAGCCTATGCTGGACTGATAGGTGATTAACAAAGAATACTTTTGACTGCAAAACAGTTAAGTTTTACAAACCTTCAGAATCTTTCTCAAATCCCATAATCCTATCGTCATTGTCCTCAAACTCCAGATCTTGTCCCAAGAGAAGATCGCTCTCAAGGATAATGCCAGCTGTGTTACCCGGCAATCCATCTTCCGAGTCCACTGCAATCAAGTTCAAACAAGTTCTAAGCACAATTTAGGACTTTCAGCAATACTTTTCCAAAC
This sequence comes from Protopterus annectens, assembly GCF_019279795.1. Classification (NCBI taxonomy): domain Eukaryota; kingdom Metazoa; phylum Chordata; order Ceratodontiformes; family Protopteridae; genus Protopterus; species Protopterus annectens. The sequence goes on along the minus strand of NC_056728.1, from coordinate 1,303,949,214 downwards.
AAATTATATGCATCAGAATTGTGAATTGCATGCAGTTTTACTCTGACCATTTAACAAACTGACATCTGGCCATAAGGTTATTGTCGTTTTAGAGAAAGTACTTTTTGCCACTTAAACCAAAGCCTTTTATACGTATGGGTCAGTATTTCAGTAACATTTAAGATGCGGCACAGCTCCATAAAGGCCCTTAATTACTTATTCAAAAAGCCACAACAATGTGCAAATTACTCTAGGACAGCATCTTGCTGCAAATGGCTGGCCACAACACTACAGGACGTGTGCATCAGCCACCTGAGACATTTTTCTTAATGGCTGACACAGCAAACAGCTTCACTTCACATGCTGACTTTAAAACAATGAAAGCATACTGTCTACATAACTGGACAGTTGCTCTTTCTATAAGAACAACATTCAAGATGGTGAAACCATGTAATATATGAAATTCAATATTTAACATGCATGTTATTTGAGCTACAGTAGTTACACTGTTGTTGTGCAATTCTATGGTGGTGATCAATATTACTCTGCTTCAGTGCTCACTTGCGGTAGACCTTCCTGTATTTCACTGTTTCAAAGCTGCGTTGTGGCAGACTTGCCTGCATACAGCTTGTATATTACCCTTTTTTAATGCATCTGACATCATTAAACACTACAGTTCGGACCACTGCATTAGTGAACTTGACCTGCCCAAGCTTTCAGCGTTTTATGCACAACCCGGCTAATACTCCAGCCCACTGCTACACAGTAAAACTCTGAATGCAAATTGGGGGGGAGGGGGGGGTTGGTGAGAGATTGTTCATGTTGAAGGCACACTGGCACACTATTTCCCTGGTGGAGACCAGGGAGACAAGTATAATGCTGCCAGTGGATGGACAGGACAACTTGCGATCACTGATCCATTGCAGAAGTGAGGATTAAGCAGCACAGATGCCCAATGCATATCCCCTCCCTCAGGGTGTTTACCAGGTGTGCTCAAAGGGTTGGGAATTAAACTGAAAACATTTTCTAGTAGCCATATGAAGTTGCCCCAGGTACCTCAGTCTCCTCACCAGCAACTAAGGTGGGACGGAGATAGCCTGGAGGAATTAGAAGGTTTGTCAGATCTAGTTGACAAGGACAGGTCCTAGGAGCAGCTGATAGCATGCTGTAGAGGACTAAAAATGTCAGCAAGTTGGATTTAGTACACATCCAGGCTGGCAGATAACCATCTCATCTCCAAAGTGTCTACAACATCATTTCAAAAATGGAAACAAAGCAGTCTAGGACTTGGCACTCAGTCACCCCCGGTAGATGGCAGAGAACCAAAATGCTAATGACATGGGACAACCCTGTACCCTTTATGAGCACAAGTATTCAGATATTGTACATCCATTCACCATAAAAGCAAGTTAGAAAGACTGAACAGTCATGTTAAGAGGTGAAAGGACAATCTCACGAACTAATCAGAACAAAAACATGGTAATATTTGAACTTCAGCTAAATGGTGACATCGACCTTGATTTGTTTCATTTTTTAACTGTACCTTGTCCTTTGATACCTCATCTGTATGGTATCCCAAAAATACATAAGTCTATGGATAACCCACCAATGAGACCTATTGTCTCAGGTGGAGGCTGGATTACAGAACCGGTTTCAGTTTACTTGCACAAACAGTTACAACCACATCTACTTAATTGTAATACCACCCTGAAAGATACACATGATTTGTTATCTAAGCTACAGCAATGGTATACTAGAAATGAGTCTGATATAAAAACTAAAAGACATTATTTAGTTAGCTTGGATATCGTATCCTTATTTACCGTCATTCCCAATGATGCCGGACTTGAGCTTCTGAGGGAATTTTTAATAACACAACCTAACCCTGATTTCAAATCCATTGACAACATTTGCTGTCTTATGGATGTTGTTTTGAAAAATAATATTTTTATGTTTAACGAAACTTTATATTTACAGTTAACAGGAACAGCTATGGGTACCTCAGTGGCTAACACATACGCTAACCTAGTCCTTTACCAATGGGAACATAAACATCTGTATAGTAATACGAATCTTTTTACCTATATTAGTTTTTATCAAAGATTTGTTGATGACTGTTTAATTGTTTGGAATGGTACACTTCATGATCTGGATGTTTTTGTTGACTATTTGAATTCCACAACTGATTATTTGAAATTTAAAATGCAAGTTTCTGAAAATACTATGTGTTACTTAGATGTAAAAATCCAGCTGAATGATGGAATTCTTAATACTTCTGTATATAAGAAGGAAGTTAGCTGTTGTAAATATTTACATTACAGTAGTATGCACGCTCCACATATTTTCAAAAGTGTGGTAAAATCACAATTTATTAGGACAAGTAGGCTCAACACAGATGATGATGTATTCAAGTTACAACTGGATGATTTGATAGTCGAATTTACCTCGAGTGGTTATGATGCCCACCTACTTAACAAGTCAAGAATTGATATTTTAGAGGCTAGGAAGACTTATTTGAAACCTAATCAGCTTTAATCAAGGACAGGATATTTCGTTAACTACATCCCAGAAAAATAATAATAGCAATAAAGAGATGACTTCAGTTAGATATATGACCACTTTTAATAGAAAAAGTCACCTGGTTAAACAAATTATCTCAAGAAATTGGATAATTTTATTAGCTTCAGATGAAATTAAAGCTATTGTAGGTGATAAACCATGCTTCTCTTATAGAAATATGAAGACTATCAAAAGCTTATTGTGTTATAAAGATTTTTATAAACCTAAGCCTATGACGTTGGCTATTAAGCATGGAACTTTTCAATGTTTTAACTGTATTGCTTGTGCACAGATGTTTGGTAATGGTAGTGATATTTTCACACACCCTAGCACTGGTCAAGTATTCAATTTTAAAATTTCAGCTACTTGTAACACTTCAGGTGTTATTTATTTGGCTACATGTAAATCCTGCACTTCGTTCTATGTAGGAAAAACTATTCGCTATTCGTAAGCTGAAAGATCGTGTTATTGATCATAATTCAGAAATCAGACGATGTTGTGAAAATAATGCACTATATAAGCATATCAATATTCATGGCTCTGAACATTCTTTTAAGTTTAGAGTTATTGATTTTAATTGTCCTAGTGCCAGAGGTGGAGATTTGAATAATTGCCTTGAGACTAAGGAATTTGAATGGATTTTAAGACTAGCTGCTGATTCATATCCAGGAATTAACAGCAAAGTTACTTTAAAACCAATTTTAACTAGATTACGTAATAGTATTAATTGATTTTTTAAAGTTTTATTATGTTGTTTTCACTTTAAGACTTGCTCGTCACATGATTCTTGGCTGCTAATCATGTGACTTCTAGACCTGTATATAAGCTTCTAGTATGCAGACTTGATTGTATTAGTATTGAAGAAGGGTTCTGCCCGAAAGCTTTGCTTTGTTATTAAAGGTGGTTTTTCCTACAAGTTTGTGTTACTTGCTCCACGTTTTGCAGCTGGTTTTTTTGGTACATTTCATTAAACAGGAGCATGGATCACTCACAGCAAGTTTGCATTTTTATTAAACGGCTTTCTAAGAAAATTTGACAGAAAGCCTATTGCAGTGCTTTAATGTCACTGCTGAAAAGCAGCAGAACCCCAGGGACTTGTACTGCCATTTCATAAGTTTAAGTGATTTACTTATGTGGTATTCTCCTATATTACTACAACAAAGACAGAAACAAAAAGCAATTATAGTAACAGAATTCTGTGAATGAAAATGCCATTAAGTCTAAAAATTCAAAAAGACCTAAATCAGTATAAACTGCACATTAGTATTCCTTTCCACCGTCTATATTTTACATTCAGACCAAGTAACATGAGGAAAGGTTTTTACAATTATGATATATGACGACACAGGAAACACAAGATTTGACTAAATTTGGATTTGTCAAGGGCAAGTCGTGTCTGCTGAACCTTTTGGATTTCTTTGAGAAAGTCACCAAGGCCATGGATGAGGGTAAAAACAGTACATACCGCCTACCTCACTCAGGTATTGTAAATAAACTCACAAAACTGGGCATAAATCTCTAGGTCACCAGATAGATAGCCAACTGGCTCATGAACAGGACATGTGAGGTTAAAGTGGGTGAATCCAGATCTAGAAAAGACCAGTTACTAGTGGTGTGCCACAGAGCTCAGTGCTGGGCCACTCCTGTTTGGAACACACTTCTTTGAAGTCAATGCCAATGTGAAAGTCTGCTGAGACTGCAAGTTGGAAACAATCACCAAATCTTCCCATGGCTTAAGACTAAATGAAAAAAAAAATGCATCACTATACCCTCTGGGAAGTCAAATACCCCTACAAATTACATCAAGAGCACACCCCTAAAAGGTGACTCAGTGGTGAAAGATCTAGGTACATAGATAGACAGTAGCCTGAACTTTGACCGCTATATGTCTACAGTGGTGAGGATGTCCTATGTGGCACAACTTATAAGTAAAGGTGCAGCATCCAGGACCCAAGGAAAAAAGAAGGTGTCTTACCATAACGTTCCATCTGTGTTGTAGATCTTTATTCATTCATTACTGTTAGGACTTCGGTTCTGTCCTCGGAACCGACACGGCCGTTACCAAGCTCGAGCTAGCCAAAAACTCTCAGCTAAGATCTACCCACAATGCCCCTCTCAGTCTCTTCAGATTGAATTTGCCTGCCATTATAGTATAGAAGTAATGAGAGACAGTAGGAGGCTCTGTCTGAGCAAATACCTTACCTAATAAAGAAATCCTAAAGTCCACCAGGAGTCCAGGCAGGGGGAAGTGGGGCGGGAAGTAATGAATGAATAAAGATCTACAACACAGATGAAACGTTAAGACAACTTCTTTACCTGATGTTGTAAATCTTTATTCATTCCTTACTGTTGGGACAGAGTCCCCAGCTACTTGAGTCCTGGGTGGCCCTAAGGAAGGACATTCCTGAGCACCATAGAACCAAAAGATTCTCGTTCCCTGGAGGTCAAATCCAATTTGTAATGAGTGATAAAGGTATGAGGTCTTGCCCAAGTGGCTGCTGCGCAGATATCATCCACAGAGGCTCTAGAATGAAAGGTCACAGAAGTAGCCATCGATCCAGTAGAGTCAGCCTTTATTCTGGGAGGTAAAGGCACTTTGTTCTGATGGTAGATGAAAGTAATGGTGTTTCTGAGCCAAGAAGATAGTCATTTTGGAAACAGAAGCAAAGGAAGACTACCATCAACCACAAGTTAGCAAACACTAACAATAAGGCATCGACCAGGAATGTAGTAAATCACAGTTTAATCCAAGATTGTTCACATAGACTGAGCGCTTTCTCCAGATCAACTGGCTTCATCAGAGTCAAATTGCAAAACACACCCAGCTTTCCTTATATACACCAACAAATTGAATAATTAATCAATTATTTAAAAACCAATGAAATTGAATTAATTATAACATACTAAACCCATCATTATACAAAAACTATATACAAAATGTTTAGTTAGCTTGGTATAGATAATAATCATGTATAATAAGATGCGTACAATATTTAAAAAAATATATATATATATGAATATATAAAAATAACATTACATATGAATTGTTACAGTATTATTGCATACAAATATGACCCAGACAAAATTACATTTCCTCTAAGTGATACTATTCTTTTAAAATACATTCTAGTACTAAAAGTACTTTCCTCTCAAATGAATAAAGCCCGATGTTTTAATACAGGTTTTAATGAAATACATTCATTTAACCCAGGGTACCTTGTGGCATTGAGCCTTATCTGCCACTCTGTTTCACGTAAAGCCACACAATTCCCAGTATCACCATTACTATTTGGTTTTATTCTGTCCACTATAAAAAATAAAAATTTTTTAAATGTAAGACATTCCTTTGAGTGCATGTAAAGGGAGTTGTGTTCATCCTTCCTTTTAATAGAACTGACATGCTCCCTAACTCTCTCCTTGAGACATCTTGTTGTCATGCCCACATAGAATGCCTCGCAAGACATACAAGATGCAACATAAACACAATTTTTTGTGAAACAATTACATGTACCTGGACAGGCAATGGTGCGTTTATAGCCAGCCACACTTAAGTAGGTCCCCACAGAAATATATCTACATGATTTACATCTACCACATTTATTCATGTTTGATGTTATAAAGTCATGGCTAGTCTTTTCCAATATTTCTTTTAAATTGTATCCCCTAGCATATGTTATAGCTGGTTTTACACCCAATATAGCTCTGACATCACTACTCAGAAAATATTCCCATAGTTTCCTCAAATTATCACTTAGTTCTGATGTTTTATCATTATATCTAAATATAAATCTTGATGTTTCATCACACAAGTTCCCCATCGTCCACCTAGGCTTCAACATTTGTGTCATTCCAATTTTATTCTCGTTTTTCAAAATGGGCATATACCTACTCCTTCTCTTCCTATATATTTCTTTTTTAATTTTCTTCAACATTTCTATCGGGTATCCCCTTTCCAGAAACATACCTAATAGTGTGTATATTTCTGACCTGAAGGTGTCCTCTTCACTACATTTACTACACATCTACACATTTTGGAAACAGGCCTACCCAATCTGGGTCCTGCAAAGGCCACAAACAATTGGTCCATTTTTCTGAAAGATTTAGTTTGGTCCAAGTACAAACGAAGTTGTCTATGAACATCAAGGGTATGCAAAAGGTATTCCCCTCTATTTGAATGATGAGGGAAGAAAACCGGTAGGTCAATTGACTGATTAATGGAAAACCCAGAAATGACCTTGGGGGAAAAGGAGGGGTCAGTATATAGGGACACTCTTTCCCTATGAAAAATCAAGTTAGGTCTCTTGACACTCAAGGCCTTCAACTCAGATAATCTTCTCATTTTGGTAAGGGCTACTAGAAGTAGTTTTCTCCAAGACAAAAATTTCATATCACATGAGTTAGAAGGCTCGAAAGGAGGACATGTTAATGACTAAAGCACCAATGTCAAGTACCAAGGCTCTATAGGTGGCTTGACAGAAGGTTTGACATGCAATACTCTTTTCATGAAGGTTTTGCACAGTCGGTGTGACATAACAGAAGAACTGTCAATTCCATTGTGAAAATTTGCAATAGCTGCTAAAAGCACAGCAAATGTCGATGCTGAAGCTCCTGCATGTAACAGGGTAGTTGGGTATTGCAGGATCTTCTGAACAGGCATGGAAAATGGGTCTATGTTATGTTCTTTGGCCCAGCTAGAGAACCTAGCCCACTTACTAGAATAAATTTTTCTGGTGGAAGGTTTGTGTGAAGCCAGAAGAATCTCGCGAACAGGAGATGAAATATCAGGTAGCCTGGCAATCACTGGAAGTGGAGGAATCAAGCTGTGAGCTTGAGGCTGTGGAGATTGGGGTGAAATCAGTCCCTGAGGGTGAGACAGCAGACCTTGGGATTGATCCAGGATCCACGGGCTGTGAATCAGATGAGGCCATAGGAAAGGGAACCAGACTTGACGGGGCCAATAAGGAGCAATGAGGATCACTCTGCTTCTCAACCTTTGAGCTTTCTGGAGGAATTGTGGGATGAGAGGAAAAGTACAGTTTTGTACCTACCATAAATGTAGATGTCCGAACTGGATAGCATCTGCAGTCATAACAAGTGGGTTGTCCTGTCGTCAGGCAGCCCTTCAGTCGGCCGGATTCCAAAGTCCGGGTCCGGCTTCGGCTGATGTCGCACTTCACCCGACGTCATCTCTGTTGGTCCTCGGGTATAAAGGCATCAGCCGACGCCATTTTCCTCAGTGTTTCTTGCCCCAGATGCCAGTAGCCCTCTTGGAGGCTAAAATTTGGATAGATGCCAATGTTTCCAAAAAGATAGAGGTAAACACAAAAATAAGCATGTATGTACATATATACAAACAAATACACCATAAAAGACTCCCCATCAGCTAGCTATTAGGAGGGTAAATACCCTAGGAGTACCACAGAGGGAAGGAGGGAGTGACTGCAGATGCTATCCAGTTCGGACATCTACATTTATGGTAGGTACAAAACTGTACTATGTCCTTCATGGATGCATCTGCAGTCATAACAAGTGGGTAGAATACCATAGCCAACTAGGGGAGGAGGATAAAACTAGATTATGGTGTGTTTAGGATCCCTTGCAGTACAGCAGTGGCAAACCCTGCTCGGGATCTGGAATATAGAGGTAAGTTATAATGCTTGGCAAATGTATGCACGGAGGTCCAAGTAGCCGCCTCAATAATGTCTTTGGTTGCCACCGTAAGAAGGCTGTGGTAGTGGCTGTTGCCCTTGTAGAATGAGGTCTTATGTTCTGTGGAATTGGTTTTCCATGGAAGGAGTAACAGAATCGTATGCAATTTCCTATCCATTTGGAGATTGTCTGTTTGGAAATAGCTTTTCCTTCCCTTCCTGTTGCATAGGCTACAAAAAGTTGGTCAGTCTTTCTGCTGTTTTTTGTTCTGTCCAAGTAGTAGCGTAGCTGTCTATGCACATCCAAGGTATGCAGTATTCTTTCCCTCTGTTTTGTGGGTTGGGAAAGAAGGTAGGTAGGTGGATTGCCTGGTTTAAAGACACCTGGATAACAACTTAGGCATAAATGTAGGATTAGTCCTCATGGACACTCTATCTTGGTGGAAGATTAGGAAGGGTTGCACTGCCATTAAGGCCTGTAGCTCTGAAACCCTCCTTGCTGAAGTAATTGCCAGTAGGAAAGCAGTTTTCCATGACAGGTGCTGTAGGTCTGCTGTTGCTGCTGGTTCAAAGGGTGATAGTGTCAACTTTTCTAGCACAAAGTTTAAGTCCCAAGCTGGCAAAGGTGGTTTCCTTGGAGGTTTTACATTCTTGATTCCTCTGAGGAACTGCCTGAGCAAAGGGTGCGAAAAACAGGTGGATCAAAGCTGTATTCTGCTGAAATAGCTGATGCATGTATCTTGATGGAGGAGTAGGACAATCCTGAATGAAGAAGTTCGCCAGATACTCTAGAATGTTAGGCATATCTATGTTTGACACATCTTTTCCTCTTTCAGTACTCCAAATGACAAACCTTTTCCATTTTCCAGCATAGTTCCTTCTTGTTGAAGGTCTGCGTTTCCAGAATAATGTCTTTAACTCTTTGTGAAAGTTCTGGGTTGGCTGTTGCTATGTGATGTTCCATGCAGTCAGTTGCAACGCTTTTTAGGTTTGGATGTATGATGCTGTAGTTGTTCTGAGTTAGCATCAAAGGCATCAGGGTATTGGCCACATATTGTTCTGAGACATGCTCCTCAGCAGTGGGTACCAGTGTTGTCTTGGCCAGTTTGGAGCTATCAGGATTATCCTTGGACGCTCTTCCTTGATTTTAGTAATACTTTGTGTATCAAGGGAAGAGGTGGGAATGCATATGCTGTCAGGCCTTTCCAGCTGAAGGAGAGCGAATCCACTTTCCATGCCAGTGGGTGTAATGTCCTTGTGCAGAATTTTTGAGCTGGTGATTGAGAGGTGATGCAAATAGATCTATCTGAGGCATTCCCCATTTCTTTGAGATGGTCTTGAAAATGTCCGGTGCAGTTTCCATTCATGGGCATCCGTGGTTCTGCTTAATATGTCTGTTAGAATATTTTTCCCTGCTACAAAATTGCCTGTAACTGGATGTTGTAGCTGAGTGCCAGGTTCCACAGCTCCAAAGTCATTCTGCATAGGGGTATGAATGAGTGCCTCCCTGCTGCTTGTTGATGTACCACATGACTGTGGTGTTGTCTGTCCTTATCATCAACTGGCCCTCTTTGAGAAATGGTCTGAACCTTTGGATTGCCAGTTTTACTGCCAGCATTTCTTTTAGGTTGATGTGCAGGTGAAGTTGATCCTGTGTCCACTGCACGCATTTGTCCAGCATGTGGGCCCCCCATCCTAGGTCTGAAGCGTCTGTTGTGATGGTCTGGCTTGCTTGACATCTGCGAAAGGGTAGGCCTGGGTTTGTCTGGCATGCCTGAGCCCACCATAGGAACTCCTGTTTTAAGCATGGAATTAGAGGGATTTCTGTTTCTAGGCTGTGACTGTGTTGGGACCATAAATTCTTTAGGTACCACTGTAGTTTTCTCATATGTAGTCTGGCAAATGGGACCAGGATTATGCATGATGCCATGAAGCCCAAGGCCTGCAGTACTTTTCTTGCTGTTAACTTGTTCAGCTTTGTTAGTGCCAAGAAGTAAAGAGGGAGTTCTTTGTTTTTCTGCAGTTAGGAATGCCATTTGTTTTACTGTGTCCAATTCCGCCCAAGAATGTCCTTGTTTGGGATGGTATCAGCCTTGACTTTTGTAGATTGACTGTGTATCCCAGTGCTTGTAGCAAGTAAATGACCCTTTGTAAATCTGTTGTCAGCTTGCTTTGGTTGTCCCCATGTAGCAGGCAGTCGTCCAGGTATGGGTAAATTTGTAGTCTCTGCAATGGCAATTACTGATGCCAGGCATTTTGTGAATACTCTGGGCGCAGTAGATAAGCCAAAGGGCAATGCTGAGAATTGATAGTGCTCTGATCCTGCAAGAAATCTGAGGTATCTTCTGCAGATTGGTCGAATGGGGACGTGCAGGTATGCCTCCTTGAGATCTAGAGTTACCAGCCAACACTCCTTGCCCAGCATGGGAAGAAGTTGCTGTAGGGTCAGCATTTTGAATTTTGGGACAATGATGTATGTATTTAAGGCGGACAGGTCGAGAATTGGTCTCCAACTTTTTTCCTTTCTTGGAACTAGGAATAGACTTGAGTAGAACCCCTTTCCTTGCTCTGCAGTTGGCACTTTTTCCACAGCTCTCATGTTTGCTATCTGCATTATCTGTTGTAGAGCCTCTGTTTTTGATTTGGAGGTAGATTTGGCATTCCTTTTTGATTGGCAAAGTGTGGAAGTGGAACCGTATCCTTGATCTATGGTTTGTAAAATCCACTTGTCTTTTGTTATATAGTGCCAGTTTTTGAAAATAAGGTTAACTTTCCGCCTAGAGGAGCTGCTATTTGTTCCCTGGTAGGCGATTTAGATTAAGTCACTGTGGTTCTGTTGATGTAGTGGCAGTGGTTGTGTCTGTGCCTCTGTTGTTACCTTGCCACTGTCGCCCTCTGTGCACCTCTGGATTGGTTTCGCCTCTGGAACGCCTGTTTCTGCCCTTGAGATCTTGTGGAGTCAGGAAAGGGACCAATTTTGGCAGTTCCTGCTAAACCTTGGGGGTTGAACCTGCAAGAAATCTTTAACCGCTTGAACGGATTTTGCCTTTTCTTCCATTTTCTTCATAACCTGCTGGGCAGGTGTACCAAACAAACTTGTCTTATCCATAGGAGCATCTAGTAACTTTGCTTTAACATGATCCGTAAAGCTTGCTCTTTAGCCATGCATGCCTTCTTATCACTGTGCCAGTCATGGCTGATCTAAATGAAGCCTCCAGTGCATCATAGCCACATTTTAAGGAATGGTTACTAACCTGTTGTATGTTATTTACCATTTCTAATACATATTCTTTATCAAGAGATTCATCAGTGGTTAGCTTTTTAGTTAACTGATCAAGCATAAACTCTTGGTATTGTATCATGTGAAACTGACAGTTTAAAGCTCTAGCTGAGAGAGTAGCTGAAGTGTAGACCTTTTGCCCCATCTGTCTAATGACCTTGCTTCCTTTCAGAAGGAATAGGGTTTTAGCTATATGGTCGCGGCTACTGCCTTGGGACCCTGGGATATAGTTTCGGGGTCTGCAAGAGGGGCCTTGTAAAGGTGGTGATGAGTGTCTGGCACCCTGTAAAATCTGTCTGGTTTGGCAGGGGCTGGAGGTAAAGAATCTGGAGCGGAGCAGACATCATTGAAAGCATCATCCACCACAGAGAGAACAGGAGGTATAGCTAAGGGCCTGTGTTGTGGAAGGTGCAGAAAAGTCCTAAGTCTTTTCTGGAGTCTGAAAAAATCCTGTTGCTGCCATTGGAACTGCTTCGATGGCATGTAAGGTTTCAAAGGAAAATTCTTCTGTGGGGAAGCAGCTGGAATGGATTCTTCAGCATCAGAGTCTTCAAAATTAGAGAAAGGAGCTCTGGCTGGTCAGTTATGTCTGATTCATCGGCTGAATCATCAGATGACACTGGCTCAGGGGCTCTGCCCAGGTCTCTTCTCTGGGGCTGAGAGGCCCTGTCTGGGTGAGATTGAGATCCTCTAATTAATGAAATTAAATCTTCTGCCAGAGTAAGCATTTGAGAACTAGAGGAGGGCCTGGTTGAAGGGGTTTAACAGGCACTGTTTTAGTAGTCTTGGCTTAGCCTGGCGAGGCCTTAATGGACATGGCTGCTGGAGGCCTAGCAGCACCACGTGCTGGGGTAGAGACATCCAAGGGAATGGTGTCTGATAAGTCAGTGGCAACCACCGTGTGGGTGTAATTTCAGAGGCCGATTCAAGAATGGTAGCAGGAACCTCAGTTGTAGAGATAGATTCAGCTGTACTTTGATCAGTTTTCTCGTTTCGCCGAAACCGAGACACCGCGTTTGCTTAACCATGGTTTCAGCCGAAACCGCGCGAGTGTCGGTCTTTTTGGCAGATTGGGTAGTCGGAGGATCCACGCATAATGTACGCAAAATCAGAACCGAAAAACTGTTCTGTTCAGCAATGGAAATCTTCAATTATTAACTTTTTCTGATGATGCCTTTATACCCGAGGACCAACAGTGATGACGCCGGGTGAAGTGACATCAGTGACCGGACTTGAACTCCGACTGAAGGGCTGCCTGACGACAGGACAACCCACTTGTTATGACTGCAGATGCATCCATGAAGGACATCTGGGGGAAAGGCATACAAAAGACCCGGGGGCCAATTGTGTGTCAGAGCATCCTTCGGTAACTACCCCTGAGGGGGAATCAGGGCAAAGCAGCTTCTGTATTTGTTGCTAAGGGGAGAAGCAAACAGGTCACAGCAAGGCCTGCCCCAATAGCGGAAGATCTGATCCGCTATTATAGGACTGAGGAACCACTAGTGAGGCATCAGAATGTTCTTGCTCAGATTGTTCGCAATAAGATGAACTCCTGGGAATATGCATTGCTATGAGAAAGCGGTTAGAAGCCATTGCCCAGTGCCAAATTCTCATGGCCTCCAGACAAAGGGGGTAAGACCTGGTTCCGCCTTGTTTGTTGATGTACCAGACGACTGACATGTTGTCCGATTGAATTGCAATGGCCTGGAAGGAAGGGATGTGTGGAACGCTTGCAACGCTAAGAGAAATGCCCTCAATTCCAGGACATTTATGTGCAAATTGGTCTCCATGGGGGACCAGGTGCCTTGGACCGTCTTTCCATGGAAATGCCTCCCCCCAACAGCGAAGCGTCCGTGGTCACCATGGCCCTGGGTTGGGGAAGGCAGAAGACTCGACATCAACGATTTGTTTCTGGCTTCACCCACCATAGCATTTCTTTCTTGCAAAGGTTTGTAAGGCGTATTATGTGGTCGAGTGAGTGGGTTAAGATCGACCATTGTGATGAAAGGAGCCACTGTAATACTCTCATGTGCAACCTCGCCAGTGGTACTAAGGTCATTATTGCTGTCATAGAGCCCAATAGTTGTAGTACAAGGTGTGCTGGTACAAATGTCTGTGGAAGGAGGACTTGAATCTGCCTTCTTATTTTTGAGAGCCTGTGAGGAGGAAGGGAAGCCTGACAGGATGTTGTGTCGAAGATCGTTCCAATGAATTCCAGTGCTCTTGTTGGAGACATTTGCAATTTGTCCATGCTGATCATGATACCTAAGTGAAGAGCAAGGCCTTGAGTGTAAGAGACTGTGGATGAGAAGATTCCTGGTCGTGGTGGTAAGCAGCCAATCGTCTAAATACGGAAACACCTGGAATCCTTGTAGTCGGAGATGAGCTACTACGACTGCCATACATTTGGTGAACACTTTGGGGGCTGTCGAGAGACCAAAGGGCAGTACTCTGAACTGACAGTGATTGGCTCCCAGACGGAAGCGGAGAAATCTCCGGGAGATTTTGTCCATCTTTATGTGGTAATACTAGAGGTCTATAGAGCACATCCAGTTGTCCTTCCACAGAAAGAGGAGGATGGACTGCACCATGACCATCCGGAATTTTTGAGGTTTTATGAATTTGTTTAGTATGCTGAGATCCAGGACTGGTCTCCAGTCCCCTGTCTTTTTTGGCACTAAAAAGAACCTCGAGTAAAACCAGGATCCTCTCTGGTCTGGTGGGACTGGCTGGATGACTCTTTCTTAGCAGCTTTTCGATTTCTAAGGCTGCAGCCTCCCTCTGACTGGGTGGGACATTGGGGATTCGTTTCATGGGTCTGGGAGTAAGATCAAATGGGATATGATAGACTCTGGATATTATTCCCTGCACCCAAGCATCCGTTATGAGTTGCCAAGCCTGTAGGTGCTGGGAAAATCGACCGACTGCTTCCAGAGGAAAGCAATCGGGCTGCTCTTCAGGAGCGCTGGAAGGGTCGGCAGAAGGAATCTTTAGCACCCTGGCTGCGCGGACCCCCTCTGCCAGGGGAGTCTTCCTGATGAGTTGCCCCCTCTGCCCCGGGGGGATTGCTCATCACGAGTGTCACAAAAAGATCCTTGGGACTTCTTGAACAACAATTTCCCTCCCCTCTGGTTCCTGAAGTAGGATCTCTGGGGGGTGGAAAAACATATGCCCACAGCAGACAAGGTCTTTCCGTCCTTCTCACTACATAGGTTCATAGGTAGGTACTAGGCTATTGGCACTAGGGCCTATATAAGCCTAACCAAAAATGTACCCTGGCTTTCGCCACCCAAGAAAATTATTTTCCTGTGCCCCTGTCGAGCAAAGCCACAGAAGTGATCCCTGGGGTGAATTTCCTATTTCCCATCTAATCATCAAGATTTTTCTTTTAGAGTGCTAATGAGGAGCTCTGTTTGACAGATAGGTAGTCTGTTCCAGAGTATGGGAAGTCTCTGGGACAGGAATCTATCCCTCCAGCATGTTCTGTTTATTGTGGCGACAAGGTTTAGGTCATAGAGCGTGTAGCTCAGAGGGATTGGGATTTCTTTAAGTGGAGAATGTCCAACAGCTCTGGGTTTGACATGTATTTGTATGTTAGGCAGAGATCACCTCCGAGTAGGCGATATGATAGTGTGTCTCTTACTTTGGGACCAAAAAGGGAAGATTCATCACAGGCGTGTTGACAAAGGAAGATTTAAAGGGTCTGTGAAATCACACAAATGCATCCAAGCATGCCATCTCATGATGATGCCTGATGCGGCTGCTCGAGCTGCCCCCTCGGTGGTGTGAGAGATCAAGCACATTGAGGTTGAGATGGATTCCAGGGTAGCTAGCTGAGAAACAACAGTATCACGTACCTCCTCAGGCAGTATCCTCACTAAAGAGGCAGACATTTCTGAAATTAGGTCTCTTTGGAGGCGAGTAAAGTATACCAGATAATTCAGCGACCAAATGGCAAAGGTCACTGAAGCATAGGCCTGCTTCTCCAGTCTGTCCATAGCACGAGATTCCCTGTTCGGGGGATGAACAGTGAAACTCATCTTCTGCTAGTTCCCTCTTGGTGGCTGCCACCACGACCATGGAATCAACCATCAGCTGCTTGGACCAATTAGGCTGGTCTTCAGGGTTGGATAGAATTTTATCTGGCCTCCGGGGTACAGGTTCTATGTTGCCCTGGGCCTTCCAGGCATGCTGCACAACAAGTTTAACAAGCTCATCCGCAGGTGGGGTCACCCAAGGAAGTAGATGGCCGAGCATGGAAGGCCTGCAAGAACACTGCTTTTTCCGAAGGGTTGGAGGGCTTCCAGTCTCCCCTCTGCTTGAGGATCTCGAGAATGTCTCCAAATGAGATGTCTCCCTGGGGAGACCGTGGGAACCCTTCTCCCTCATCACAATCAATCAGTGTCTTCTGTGATGTATTCCTCAGGGGAATCAAGATGCTTCCACTTGCACAGTTTCTTCCAGGGTGGCTCCCCACTGGGATCTTCTGAGGAGGACTCTAGAGAAAGGGTTCCCTTCAAGGGAAGGTCTTGCGGCTCCCGTGCTCGGGATCCCAGAGTAGGCGGTTGGAACAGCTGCATGTTAGAGGGGTGTTCTGGTGTTGATGCCAATGGTGCCAACTGCGAGCCTGTTGAGGCAATGACCCTCTCCATCACCTGGAAAGCAGGTCCGCCCGAGGAGGGATGGGAGCCCGGAACTGAGAAGGGCAACCTTGGAACCAGGGTCACACCCCGCCCTGAGGAGCCCGCCTCCAGGTGAGGAGCTCAGAGGACCGGTAGCTGCCGGGGGAGCCGTGGCCATAGAAGGCGCCACTGAAATAATAGGCGATGAAATAGGAGCCACAGTGCCAACAGCCCAATCACTGCTCCGAGAGTGCACCAGTTCCAATGGAGCCATTGCAGCAAGAGTAATCTGTGCTG
Source organism: Protopterus annectens (assembly GCF_019279795.1). Lineage (NCBI taxonomy): Eukaryota > Metazoa > Chordata > Ceratodontiformes > Protopteridae > Protopterus > Protopterus annectens. The sequence continues at coordinate 1,303,932,829 of NC_056728.1, read as the reverse complement.
ACAGGGAAGTCTCCACTGTCGGAGCAGAGACAAAATGCACTGGGATGGCCATCGGTACCAAAGGCTCCGGGGCCTGGGAGGAGGACGAACAGGGGTATACAGGTGAATAAGCCAAGAAAGCTTCCGCTCCAAGAGGGAAGGAAGAACTAGCAGGGGTGGGTAATCCTCTATCTGCCAAAAGCTGGTCCACAACCCTCACTACATCTTGTTCTGAAAGACTCCTGGTGGATCTGAAGGAAGCTGCCGAAGGAGATTCAGGTCTGTCAGGAAAAGGACTAAACTAGTGTCCCTAAAAGGGGTCATAAGTGGGAGAGTATCTAGTTCTGGGAAGGTGTTTGACCTTCGGAATCGATGGTGTCAGAGTCAGTGGAGCCGTACAAAACATTGGTGCTGTAGCTGGGGATGGTGCTGATGCAGGTACAGTAGTCAAAGCCTGTGTCAAAACGAAGGTCGGCACCTAGAGCGATGGTGCCGAAGCTGGTACAGTGGTTGGAGTCAAAATTCAGGGCGGCACCGATGGAGAAGACATGGAGACTCGCGCGGGAGAAGCCCGGTGTCGACTTGGTTCCAAGGAAGACAGAGATGTCGGAACCGAGCGACTCCATTTCTCTTTATGTTTCTTCACATCCTTATGCTTAGGAGGTGGTGAGACCTCCGTCCCAGAAAGAGCCTCCGAGAAGGGTGTTTTCATCATACCCTTCAGAATTAGCTTGTTCTTACGCTCAGCCAATGTACAAATGCTGAAGCTCGAACAAATATCACAAGATACGGTGATGTGGTTGATGCCCAAACAAACACACTGGGCATGACCGTCTGAGTTGGGCATCTTATGCCCACACTTATCACACTGTTTAGATTCTACTTTAACTTTATCAGACATTATGGAAAAACTACACTATGTCAAACTACAATTTAACCAACGAAAAACAACAACAAGGTTATAGAAAAGGGTTTTTTTTTTTTTTTTAAACAGATAGAAAAGAAGGGAAAGTACCAACAATGACACTAAGAAATACCACAAGTGGTAGGGAAGGGCCTACCAAAGATAGGGGAGAGGGAGAGTACCAACGATGGTATGAAAAGAGTTACCGAAGGTAGGGTAGGTTTGATAAAGAAAGTGTATAAATTTAAAGACGAAAAGGTAATCTTTAAGGAAAACTGATTAGATGAAGGTAATTAGAAAAATAAATCACAAAAACACTACACTTAGCTTGAGAGAAGGCTTGGCACTTCTGACGAGGAACGCGGCAAATGAGATATGAAGAGACTATGAGAGGGGCATTGTGGGTAGGTCTTAGCTGAGAGTTTTTGGCTGGCGTGAGCTTGGTAACAGCCGTGTCGGTTCAGAGGACAGAACCGAAGTCCTAACAGTAAGGAATGAATTAAGATTTACAACATCAGATAAAGAAATTATGTCTTACCATAATGTCCCATCTGTGTTGTTGATCTTCTCTTCATTCATCATTGATGGGTTGTCGGTTCCGTCTACATAAAACCTTAATTGTCTATGCACATCCAAAGAGTGTAGACAGTATTTCCCTTTATTAGTAAAATTTGGGAAAAATAGTGGCAAATCAATGGTTTGATTGATGGAAAAATCTGAAATAACTTTGAAGAAAGGAGGGGTTCGTCCAGAGTGATATTCTGTTCTTGTGGAAGATTCAATAGGGCCTTTTAATATATAATGCATGGAGCTCCGAAATTCATCTGGCCGACGTGATGCTACTAGGAAAAGGGAATTCCAAGATAAAAATATGAAGCCACACTTTGCTGCAGGCTCAAAAGGAAGCAGAGTTAAAGACTGAAGAACCAACGTGAGATTCCATGGCTCTATAGGTTGTTTGATTGGAGGTCTAATGTGCAAGACCTCTTTTAGAAAAGGTTTTGCATAACCGATGAGAAATAAGGGGAGAATTATCAAACTCATCATGAAAGTTAGAAATAGGCATTAGATGTACCTGTATGGTTGAAGCTGCAGCTCCATTCTTGAAAAAAATTGACAGATATTGTAAGACTACTGTAACAGGAGCCAAGTACGGGTCTAGCCTTCTTTTCTTAGACCAAATAGAGAATCTCTTCCATTTGTCTAGATATAGTCTTCTGGTGGACGGTTTGTGTGAGGCCAGGATAATGTCATATACTGGTGAGGGGAGGTTATCCTGCCTGGTGATTAACAGAAGTGGAGAAACCAAGCCATCAGCTTGAGACTGGATAAGTTCAGGTGACTCAACCCTTGGGGAGAGAAATCAGGTTTGGAAAAGGGGTAAAACAAAAGAACTGATGTTATAAAAACGGCAACCCGAACACACTAGAAAAATAAATTTAATGTAAAGCACTTTTCGTTTGACTTTATTTATTTTTCTAGTGTGTTCGGGTTGCCGTTTTTATAACATCAGTTCTTTTGTTTTACTTGTTTTCGTATTCTTTCCAAGGTTTGGAAAAGGGTCCAGAATCCATGGTCGACATAATAGGTGAGGCCAAAGGAAAGGGAACCAAACTTGTCGAGGCCAAAAGGGGGCTATGAGGATCACTTTGCATTTCAACCGAAAAGCTTTATGAATTGGGGAATCAGAGGAATGGGGGATAAGGCATATAGCAGTCCCGTGGGCCAATCGTGAATCCGAGCGTCCCTCAGGGATTCCCCCTGTTGGGGAAATAGCTGCTGCATTTGTTGTTTGACAAGGAGCAGCAAGGCTGGTCCCAACAGCTGAAGATTTCCGCCGCTATGTTGGGACTGAGGGACCACTCATGAGGCAGGAAAATACATCTACTCATCTTGCCTGCAATCACATTGGAATTCCCTGGGATATCTGTTGCTATCAGAAAGTGGTTGGAAGATATCACCCACTGCCAAATTCTCATGGCCTCTAGAGATAGGGGATAGGACTTGGTTCCTCCTTGCTTGTTGACATACCAGACTACTGACATGTTGTCTGACTGAACTGAGATCATCCCAGAAGGAACAGATTGAAATGCCTGCAACGCTAACTGTACTGCTCTCAGTTCTAGAATGTTGATATAAAGGTTGGCTTCCATTGTGGACCATGTGCCTGAAAATGGCTCCCCACCCTATCAGGGAAGCCTCCGTGGTCACAATGGCCTTAGGTTGGGAAGGATGGAATGGGCTGCTCCAAAGTTCTGTCTCTGGCCTCATCCACCAAAGAAGGTCCTGTTTGCAACAATTTATCTGAATCTGAAAGCATAGATGGTGGTGAATTGGAAACCATTGAGATAGTAGAAGCCATTGAAGTACTCACATGTGGAGTTTCGCAAGAGGCACTATCGGTATAGCAGCTACCATGGATCCTAGAAGCTGAAGAACCTCTCTTGCTGAGGCTTTGTTTTAAGAGAGTATCACCCAGAGCTGGAGCCTCAGTCTCTGCAGTCTGTGAACTGGGAGGGACACCAGAGAAGAAAGGGTGTCGAAGACTGCTCCAATGAACTCTATGGACTGGGTCAGAGCAAGGTTGGATTTCTCCCAATTTACTGTTATTCCCAAAAGTCTTGCCAAGGAAAGAGTGTACTGCAGGGCTGCTACCAGAAGATGCTTGGTGGGGGCGGTAAGGAGCCAATCGTCCAAATACGGAAACACCCAGAATCCTTGCAGTCTCAAGTGAGCTGTGTACACTTACCATAAATGTAGATGTTCGAGTGTATTCACTGTTGCAGTCATTACATTTAGGGCAATCTGCTGGCAGGTTGCCCTCATTCGGCCTGAATTCCAAAGTCTTGGGTCCTGCGTCGGTTGCTGTCTCCTCTTCCATGACGTCAGGTTGTCAAGGGTATAAAACAAGCAGCCAACGCCATTTTCTTTAGTTTTTCTTGCCACAGATGTCAGGTGCCCCCCAAATGGTTAGCAAAAATATACATATAAACTATACATACATGCAATAATACAAACTTTACCTTCATCTACAAGCAAATACACCACAAAGGTTGTAGAAGACAGTGAAAGAAAGAGGAGCTCCAGAATAAAGAGGGGGGTGGCGGGCGGGCAACCTGGACTGCAACAGTGAATACACTCGGACATCTACATTTATGGTAAGTGTACACAACTGTACTATGTTCTTAGTGTTTCACTGTTGCAGTCATTACATTTGGATAGAATCCCTAAGCAATGGATGGGAGGCTGGAGCTAAACTGCATTAGGGGCGGCTATAAGGCCCTGCAGAACTGCAGTGGCAAAGCCTGCCCTGGACTTAGAGAGGCAAATGATAATGCTTTGTAAAAGTGTGAACAGAACTCCCAAGTAGCAGCCTCTAGAATGTCTTTGGTTGGTACTCCTCTGAGAAAAGCTGCTGATGTAGCTGCAGCCCTGGTGAAATGAGACCTGATACCCTTGGGCACCGGTTTGCCATGGTGCAAGTAGCAGAAACAAATGCAGTGGCTTATCCACTTTGAAATAGTCTGCTTTGAAATAGCCTTTCCCTCTGATCCTGCAGCAAATGTCACTAGTAACTGCTCGTTTTTTCTTGGAGCTTTTGTCCTGCTCAAGTAGAATCTTAGCTGTCTGTGTACATCCAAGGAATGCAGAATCCGCTCCCCCTTGTTCTGCGGATTTGGATAAAAAGTTGGCAGATGAATAGTTTGGTTAAGAGCCACACTAGGAAGCACTTTAGGCATAAATGAATGAGTGGTCCCGAGGGACACCCTGTCTGGGTAAAATATGATAAAAGGCTCCACAGCCATGAGGGCCTGTAGCTCTGAGACCGTTCTTGCTGAAGTAATTGCCAGGAGCAGAGCTGTTTTCCATGATATGAACTTTAGATCTGTAGTAGCAACTGGTTCAGATGGAGGCAGGGTGAGCTTTTCCAACACATAATTGAGGTCCCATGCAGGAATTGGTGATCTTCTGGGAGGCCTTAAAGTTTTCGCCACTCTAAGATTCCGCTTTAGTAAAGGATGAGAAAAGACTGGTGGCGCTGTGTTGTAATGAGCCGAGATAGCAGAGGCATGGATTTTTATTGATGAAAAAGATAGGCCTTTGTCAAGCATCTCAGTCAAGTATTGTAAAATCTGAGGAATATTTGGCTCTGCTGTGTCAGTTCCTTGTGCTTTGTTCCAAGCATAGAATCTCTTCCATTTATCAGCATAAGATTTTCTAGTACTAGGCCTTCTGGCTTCCAAATGACATCAATCACAGCTTTACTGAGAGGTGTTGTTTGAATAACTACATGATCAGCCATGCTGCCAGGTTCAGTGTTTGGAGCTGATTGTGCAGGATCTGATTGTTTTGCTGGGACAGTAAGTGAGATATTTGAGGCAAGTACCAAGCTGGGAATTGAGACATGTTCCTTAAGATTGGGTACCAGTATTGGCGGGGCCAGTCCGGGGCAATTAGTATCATCTTTGGTTTCTCGTCTGACTTTTAGTAGGACCTTGGGAAGACAAGGCAGAGGAGGAAAGGCGTAAACTGATGGAAAGGCTTTTCCAGCTGAAGGGTAGGGCGTCCACTTTCCATGCTTGTCTGTGATAAGTCCTTGTACAGAACTTTTCCAATTGATAATTCCGAGAAGAGGCAAATACGTCTATGTCCGGGCTCCCCCACTTCTTTGTTATCATGCTGAAGACGTGCGGATCTAGTTTCCACTCGTGAGGGTCCATAAGGTTTCTGCTTAAATCGTCTGCCAGAGTATTTTGCTTTCCTGGCAGGAATTGAGCTTGAAGATGTATTTGGTAAGTCAAGGCTGTGTCCCACAGTGCCATGGCTAGTCTGCAAAGGGGGTATGAGTGCATGCCCCCCTGCTTGTTTATATAAAACACATAACTGTGGTGTTGTCCATCTTGATCAGTAGTTGTTCTGGATGAAGTAAGTCCTTGAAGGCTGTCAGGGCATTTTGAACAGCTAACATCTCTTTTTGGTTGATATGCAGATGCATTTGTTTTGGGGTCCATATGCCCTGAATGCATCTTCCTGCCAGGTGGGCCCCCCATGCATAATCTGATGCGTCTGTTGTTAAGGTTTGGCTGGCTGGGGGTAGAGTGAAAGCCCATCCCATGTTTTGGTGACATGCCTTTGCCCACCATAGAAACTCCTGCTGTAGGCAGGGAATGAGAGGGATCATTGTTTCCAGACTGTGACAATGCTGACTCCATAAACTTTTTAGGTACCACTGTAGTTTCCTCATATGCAGTCTTGCATATGGAATCAGTAGAATGCAGGATGCCATGAACCCCAAAGCCTGCAGAGTTTGTCTTGCAGATAACTGGGCTTTTGTTGCCACCAGTTTGAAGTAAGTAGTCAGTTGCCTTTGTTTGTCTGGCGTGAGGAAAGTCATCTGGGCAGTTGTATTCAAGCTTGCACCCAAGAAAGTTATCTTTTGAGAAGGTACCAGTTGTGATTCCTTTTTGTTTATTGTGTACCCTAGGCAAGTTAGAAGCCTTTTCACAAATGCCACATGCTGAAGAAGAACGTCCTTGTTCTCTGCATGAATGAGACAGTCATCCAAGTAAGGATATATTTGTAAACTTCTTTGTCTGTAAAATGCAATTACTGGTGCCAGGCACTGACCCTGGGTGCAGTAGATAAGCCAAAGGGCAGTGCAGAGAATTGGTAATGCATAAAGCCAGCCTTGAAACGGAGCTATCTTCTGCACGATTCCCTTATTGGGATATGCAAGTATGCCTCTTTTAGGTCTAATGTCACCAGCCAAGTGTTCTTGCCCAACATGGGCTAAAGCTGCTGCAAAGTTAGCATTTTGAATTTTGGAATACCCAGATATGTGCTCAAAATTGATAAATCCAGTATTGGGCACCAGGCCTTGTCTTTTCTGGGTAGCAAGAACACTCGAATAAAAACCTTGTCCATTTTCCTGTTCTGGTCCATGAGGGACGTAACCTGTTTCTGTGCCTCTGCCCATTGATTTTTTGGCAGATCTGGCCAACCGTTTGCAATTGGCAGAGTGTGGAAGTGGAATCTGTATCCCTGAGATACTATGTTTAACACCCACTTGTCCTGGGTTATTAACTGCCAATTTTGAGCATAAAGTGCTAATTTTCCCCCTAAGGGTGCTGCCAAAAGATAAGTGCTTGGTGATGGCAGAGGGAAGTCATTGAGACTGTTTACTGTAGGGCTGCTCTTTATTTCCTCCAGATTTGGAGGAAGAAGCACCCCATTGCTTTGACCTGTAAGAATCCTGTGACTGGCATCTAGAACCTTTAGGGTGCCTGGATTTGCCCCGTTGAGCTCTGTCAGACACAGGAAAGGACCAATTTTTTGTAGGCCAGTTTCTACTGAATCTTGGTGGCTGCACTTGTAAGAAGTCTTTTAGTTTGCATAGACTTAGCTTTGTCTTCCATTTTCTTTAAAACCTCTTCTGCCTTAATACCAGAATATCATGCTGTAAAGGTGCATCCAGCAATTTAGCTTTAACATGATCAGGCAAATTTTGCTATTTTAGCCAAGCATGCCTCCTAATCACAGATCCAGTAACTGCGGCCCTATAGGAGGCCTTTAAGGAATCAAAACCACATTGCAAAGTATGCTTTCCAACTTGTTCTGCTGCATGCAATAATTCCTGCAATTCTTTATTTTCTGCACATTCAGAAATCAACATAATTTTCTGTTTCAGGAATCCCATAACATGCTGTTGATACTTGAGCATATGAAACTGGCAGTTTAAGGCCCTAATTGCCAAGGTTGCAGATGTATAAACCTTCTTTTCCCATCTATCCAGTGCCCTTGAATCTCTGTCAGAGGGGGTAGATTTTTTGCTGTTGAGGCCTTAACACCTTTTAGACCCTGTGAAATAGTTTCAGGGTCAGCAGCAGGGTTTCTAAATAAAAATTTGTGTGAATCAGGAACCCTGTAATATCTGTCTGGCTTGCTAGGAGCCGGAGGTAAGGAGTCTGGAGTCAAGCTGGACTCCGAAAACACATCATCCACAATGTCTAAAACAGGAGCTATGGCTAAAGGCCTATGCTGAGGGAGAAGGAAATCCCTGACCCTCTTTTTTGATTCTGAGAAATTTTGACTCTCCCAGTGAAAATGCTCCCTCAAAGTATGCAAGGTTTCTCCGAAGGAATAATATTCAGGAGGAGATGCAGATGGGATAGATTCCTCTGCATCAGAATCCTCATAGGGTGGTATAAATAATTCCTGATCAGAAGAGGAATCAGAAGAAATAGAAACCTGATCTGTAGATTCATAATCAGTGTCTTGTCTAGGCCTCTTATCAGGAGGGGGTTGGGAACCCCTGATCAAGGTAATTAGGACTTCAACCATTTTGATCATCTGTTTTTTGGGCATAGAGGCCTGTGCATGTGGCTCATGCGTCAGTTTTTTAGCTTTAGAAGTTGCTTTTGTCTGATTTTGAAGCTGGCATCGGTTTTATATAAAAATGCTGTGGCCTGAATACACCCTCAGAAGCCAGTGCCTGTTCAGCGGCTCCGGACCCATCCGAGGGAAAGACATCTGCTGGTACAATACTTTGAGAATCTCATGGCGTGCCAGACTCCACATGGGTCTTAGTAGGGGCCTGCGACTCGAAAGTAGCGGGTATCAGGGGCTGTGAAAGCGCCTCATTGAGTACCAGCAACTGGCTTAGGAGAAGCTTCGTCGTCGGTTTTGGACCTCGACAGTCTGTCTCTGTCCTTTTCTTTGCATTTTTTGTGTACTCCGATAGACTGCTATCCGATGACATTTCAGGATAGTTAAATCCGTTTCCAAAATATTTTGAGTCAAAGATATACCGACGCTTAATAGTGCGTTGATTAAATCTAGCACAAAACCGACAGCTAGGCACGTTATGATCAGGGCCTAGGCAAGGAATACAGTATAAATGGAAATCCTTATGAGGTATTTGCTTCCCACAAGTAATGCAATTATTAACTTTTTCTGACGTCGGAATGGAGCAAGAAAAAAGTTTCCCCAACAGGGTACTTAGCTTTAGTGAAGACTTCGGTTCTGAAACTCGAATTCGAGAATTTCAGGAGTCAGCCGACCGACACTTACGAACTGCTTCTGCTTCGGGCACCGCACAGCAAGAAAGAAGAAAATGGCATCGGCTGCTTGTTTTATACCCCTGACGACATGGAAGAGGAGACAGCAACCGAAGCAGGACCTGAGACTTTGGAATTCAGGCCGACTGAGGGCAACCTGCCAGCAGATTACCCTAAATGTAATGACTGCAACAGTGAAACCTGAAGAACATCCACTGCCATGCACTTTGTGAACACTCTGGGGCTGCAGAGAGTCTAAACAGCAGGGCACGAAATTGGTAGTGATTGGCTCCTAGCCAGAAGCGAAGTAGTCTCCCGGAGCGTTTATCCATTTTGATGTAGTAATACGTGGCCAGGAGATCTATCAAGCACATCCAATCACCTTCCCTTAGAAAAGGGAGAATGGACTGAACCGTGGCCATCCAGAATTTTGTTTGGGCAACGGACTTGTTCAAATTGCCGAGATCCAGAATTGGTCTCCAATCCCCTGTCTTTTCTGGCACCAAAAAGAATCTTGAGTAGAATCCGGTTCTACATTGGTCTGGAGGGACTGTTTGAATGACTCTTTTGACACAGCTTGTTTATTTCTGCAGCTGCTTCTTCCCTTTGACTGGGTGGAATATCAGGAAGCTTTGGATAAGTGATGAGGGGAATGGTGTAGCCTCAGGTTATAATTTTTTGCACCCAACGGTCGGAAGTTATTGATTGTCAAGCAGCGTGGTGCAGAGAGAAACGTCCCTAGATTGCTTCCAGTGGAAAGCAATCGGGCTGCTCTTCAGGAGCGCTGATAAGGCCGCCCAGAGAAAGAATCCCAGGGCCCCTGATTACACAGCCCCCCCCCTCTGCCTCGGTAGGGGTGTCTACCAGAATTGTTACCTCCTCTGCCCCTGGAGGTATCACAGTCACGTGTGGCATAGAAAGGACCCTGAGATTTCTTATGCCGCAATTTTCCGCTCCTCTGGTTCCTGGAAAAGGAACATTGTGGATTGGAAAAGCGTAGACATACGGCAGACCGGGTCTTACCGTCCTTCTCACACATGGCTAGGGTGTCTTTCACCTTAGGGCCAAAAAGGGAAGATGCTCCGATTGGTGCGTTCAGAAAGGAAGATTTAAAAAGGGTCTGCAAAGTCATAGAGGTGCATCCAGGCATGGTGTCTCATACTATGCCTGAACCTGCCGCTCTAGCCGCCCCTTCAGTTGCATGTGAGAGCAGCCTCATGGATGAACTGGAGATGGGTTTCAGGATTCTGAGCTGCGAGGCAACTTTCTCTTACCCAGTCAGACACCTGTCCTGCCAGTATTCCAGAGAGTTCAGAAACCAAGTCTCTCTGGAGCCTTGTAAAATGTGCCAAATAATTCAGAGACTCTATGGCAAAAGTCGTTGAAGCAATAACTCACTTCCATAATCTGTCCACAGCCCAGGACTCCCTGTTGGGCGGATGAACATTACGAGTCTCTTCAGCAAGATTCTTTTTCGTGGCCACCGCCCCCACCATAGTATCAACTGGTAAACCTCTAGACCAATGTGGGTTCTCCTCGGGGGGATAGTATCTTGTCAGGTCTCCAAAGGATAGACTCAACAGAATCAGGATTCTTCCAGGCTCGCTGCACTATGAATTGTACCAGCTCATCCGCAGGTGGGGTCACCCAAGAGGTAGATGGCCGGGCATCGAAAGTCTGCAGAAACACGGACTCCTCAGAAGAAGGATTAGTGGGCTTCAATCACCCCTTTGTTTCAAAATTTCAAGGATGTCCCCAAAAGGACATTATCAGGGGGTGACCGTGGGGACCCTTCCCCATCACTGAAATCCGTATCCTCTGTCAGAGACTCTTCAGGGGATTCTATGTGATTCCTCTTGGATTATCTCTTCCATGGTGGCTCCTCAGCGGGGGCCTCTGAGGAGGACTCGGAAGAGGGGGCACCCAGTAACTGGGTCTCCTGTGTCTTTCATGCCTGGTGTCACGGGGCGGTGGCTTGTGTCAGCTGTAGCTCAGGGGAAAAAAAGAGGTCTGGGGTTCTGTCAGTGGAATGCTTCTAGAAGCAAGTGCCCTCTCCATAGCTTGGAAAGCAGGTCTGCCCGAAGAAGGATGGGAGCCCAGAACCGAGAGGGGCAACCTCAGAACCAGGGTCACACCCCGCTCCACTGAACCCACTCCCGAGGGAGGAGCCTCAACCAGGGTCAGTGCAGACAGAGCTCCCGGCGCCGTGGACGGAACCATAGACACACTCGAAACCATACTCCGAGCCGAAGAGCCTGCAGCCCAATTACGAAGTTGAGGAAGGCTTGGTTCTGAAGGGACCGAAGACCAAAGGGACAGTCCTGGAGCCATGGTGAGATCCAATACTGGCGCCAAAATGGGAGATTCCGAGCAGGACATCGGAGCTGAAGACTTTGGAACTGGTACAGTCAAAGGAGGAGAGTAGGATGCAGCCCGTGGAGAAACCAACCCAGGTCGTGCAAGTGGATGGATCCTAGACGGGGTAGGTATCCCCCTGGCGGTCAACAGCTGATCCACAAGATGCACCACTTCAAACTCGGAAAGGTTCCTGGTGGATTTAGTGGACACTCATGACAGGGAGTCAGGTCGTTCTAGGAACGGACTATATACTTGCCCTAGAAAAGGATCTGTTGATGTGGAGTATCGGGTCCCTGCTGTGGAGTCTATCAGCACCGATGTCTCAAGTTTGGAGACATGAACCAGTGGTGTCAAAATTGTCGTTAATCGGAACCGTGAAAAGACTTGGTGCCGAAGGGGCACTTGAAGCTGACACAAAAGGTTCAGTAGTAAATGGAATCAGAGGTAGCCATCGAAGGCATGCACTGTGCTGAAGTGGCACTCGGTGCCGAAGCAGGAGCAACCTTTGAAATATCGGTAGTCAGAGCCAAAACAGGCACTGACAAAGAAACAGTCATAGTCAGAGCAGAAGAGATCGGAGCTGATGAGGTGGACTTATGCTCCGAAGACAATTTTGGTACTTTAGACTTAACAGACTTGCCCTTGTCACCAGAGGGTGAAGAGGGAACACAGTGGGACCTTTTCTTTTCTTATGTAGGAGGGGATGAGACCTCCGTCGCAAAAAGGGCCTCTGAAAATGGAGTCTTTAAAAGGAGGCCCTTCAAAATCAGTTCATTTAAAGTGCACCGACTAAAACTTTGGCAAATCACACAAGGAGATTGCACCGAAAGATGGAACACCTCAAACAATAACACAGTCATCATGGGAATCACTGTTGGGCAGTTTTCCTTTACAAGAAGCACAATGCTAAAAACCTGACGTGCCTTTTTTTATCAGACATTATGAAAAAATATAAACACACAAGTTAGAAGGAAACCAAATATATATATATATATATATATATATATATATATATATATATATATATATATATATATATAAAATCAGAAAAAATGTAAAGTGGAGCAAGTGGCAAAAGTAAACCAAAACAAAAAGAGTCACAGTCCACAAGCAAATAAATCCAGTCCTTTGGATGAAAACAACGATTTATTGAATAATCCACAAGGTGCAACAAGAAAAACAATAGAACGCCTCACAACGCTTTTCGTCGTCTACTTTATCAATATACAAACAATTAAAATGTAGAACTTCTTATATATCCCACAGTTTCCCTCCAAAAAAAAAACAATCATTCAATTATTCAATAAGTACAACTAATTTAGAAAAACAGCATGAGTTACATAAAATCCTGTGTAACATGAATTGGTGTATAAGTAATAACTTTTAAATCACTGAATAGTCATAGTTCAGTGTTATTTTCTTTGGATAGTGAATATAGTGATGTATGTAAAATCTTAATGGATAATAAGTGAGGTAAAATAAAATCATCATAAACATGGGAGAGCAACCATTCTGAAAGTAGTGGCTCCATCTAGTGATAAAGTCATAAATAACAAGTCCATAAAATTCATGTGTTTCAATAATTAAAAATACTTAAAATGTTAGTAAAATAATTGATAAAATTTGTATAAATAAATTCATAATGATAAAATTGATTTTGTTAATAAATATTGCTTAATAAATATTGTAAATAATTATAAATAAATATTTAGTATTTAATGATCGTTAGCAATTTAATGAACATAATGGGTAAGCTATAATTTTGCAGCTCTTAGTTTTAATACTGGTTTAAGGGAAAGCATCTCATTGAGTCCTGGACTTTTTCCAGCGTCTAGAATCACTTGCCAATACAATTCTCTGTATTCTATCTGTGTTTCCCACATGCCACCTCTGGGATTAACAGGTATTACATCTAGTACAAAAAACTCAAAACTTGAAGTACAACAGTGAGTGTTTATAAAGTGCATTAGTGTCTTTCTTTACCTTCATATCATATAAGTGCTCATATATCCTTTGCTTAAGCTTTCTCTCGCTTTTGCCTATATAAAATGACTCACATTTCGTACATGTGGCAATATAAATAATGCCCTTCGTGTCACAGTTTGCAAACGTGTTCAAGTACAATTTCTTTTTTCTAGCTTTCAAGAATATATATTCACTGCATTTTAGGTGGGCACAATACTTGCACCTCCCACATTTAAATAAGCCTTTTTTCTTTGTTAACAAATTCTGGTTGTTCACCAGAGACCTATTCTCCACAATGTTTTTAATGGTTTTACCCTTTCTGTATGTACAAGTAAATTCATTATCAAAGATGCCTTCTAGGTCAGAAATTTTTGAAAAGTTTTTCCATTCCCTCTGAAAGATCTTTCTAATGAAATTTGAATTCCCATCAAATGTGGATATTAAGCCTGGGTCATATTCACCAGTAGAGGTGCTTTTCTTGTTTAAGTTTTTTTCAGTTTCTGGTTTACCCAGAATTGGTGCAAACCTGTCATTTCTGTTTTCTAACACTTCTGCTAGAACTAAGTTAAAAATTTCAGGTGGATATGCCCTTTTATAGAACAGTTCCCTTAGGAATTCTACTTCTTCAAGGAATGTTGAGTTGTCAGAAGTCATACGACTTGCACATACCAGTTGTCCTTTAACAACCCCTTTCTTTTGGTGAAAGGGGTGACAACTGGAAAAGTGCAAGTAAGAGTTTGAGAATGCTTCTTTCCTATATATGCTAGAGGTGAAATTGCCATTACTTTTTCTAATTTTTACATCTAAAAAATGAACTTCATTCTCGTTGTAATCAGATGTGAATTTTAAAAAACTAGATGTAGTGTTCAAATGTTGTTTGAAATTGTTAAAACTTTCTGCATTACCATTCCAGATGAAGCATAAGTCATCCAGAAATCTAGAATATAGAACACAATTACCAAAGTAAGGTGATGTCTGAAGAAATTTCATCTCCCAATATGTCATAATGGTATTGGCATATATGGTGGCACAATGGGCACCCATCGCCACACCCCTAACTTGCCTGAAATATTCTCCTTGAAAATAAATGAAGTTGTTTTTTAATATAATCTCCATAAACATTAAAACATTTCTGAACTCAATTTGAGTCAACTTTTTACTATGCACTAAAATCTCCTCAAACCATAATATGCCTGTGTCATGCGGAATACTTGTGAATAGGTCAATAACATCCATTGTGGCAAAAGTTACATTGTCTGAGTATAATTCTTTTTTAAACCGTCTTAAAAAATCCCAAGAGTCTTTCAACACAGCTGTATTGAAATCCAGTATACCTTTAGTCTTTGAATCAACATATTTTGCTAGGGGTGCTGTAACTGAACCATCAGCAGAGACAATGGGTCTTAGAGGGGGATCCAAGTTGTTCTTATGTACTTTGGGAATTCCAAAAATACATGGGACTTTGGGCTTTTCTACTGACAAGTAATGGAAAGTGTCTTTGTCTATAGAGCCTTCTAACAACATGTCATATAAAATATTGTGAATTCTTTGATTGGCTATGTTGATTTCATTAATAGAGGCTCTAGTATACTTGTCAGTGTCATTTAATATGTCCATCATCTTCCCTTCATAAACTATTGTGTCCATTAGCACCATACCCCCACCCTTGTCTGGTTTCATGACCCTTAGATTTTTGTTGTTACAGACTTCCTTGAGAACAAGGTTCTCAGCTTGTGTTAAATTAGAGTGCGTTTTTTTATGAAGTAATCCCATTCTAATTTCATTCTCCACTTTGTCTTCAAAATTCTTTAATTGTGGGTGAATGGGTGGATTGTACAGACTTTTTCTTTTTAGACTTTCTGTATTAAAACCTGTATTGGTCTAATTTTTGAGTTTTTTGTACTAGATGTAATACCTGTTAATCCCAGAGGTGGCATGTGGGAAACACAGATAGAATACAGAGAATTGTATTGGCAAGTGATTCTAGACGCTGGAAAAAGTCCAGGACTCAATGAGATGCTTTCCCTTAAACCAGTATTAAAACTAAGAGCTGCAAAATTATAGCTTACCCATTATGTTCATTAAATTGCTAACAATCATTAAATACTAAATATTTATTTATAATATTTATTTACAATATTTATTAAGCAATATTTATTAACAAAATCAATTTTATCATTATGAATTTATTTATACAAATTTTATCAATTATTTTACTAACATTTTAAGTATTTTTAATTATTGAAACACATGAATTTTATGGACTTGTTATTTATGACTTTATCACTAGATGGAGCCACTACTTTCAGAATGGTTGCTCTCCCATGTTTTATGATGATTTTATTTTACCTCACTTATTATCCATTAAGATTTTACATACATCACTATATTCACTATCCAAAGAAAATAACACTGAACTATGACTATTCAGTTATTTAAAAAGTTATTACTTATACACCAATTCATGTTACACAGGATTTTATGCAACTCATGCTGTTTTTCTAAATTAGTTGTACTTATTGAATAATTGAATGATTGTTTTTTTTTTGGAGGGAAACTGTGGGATATATAAGAAGTTCTACATTTTAATTGTTTGTATATTGATAAAGTAGACAACGAAAACGTTGTGAGAGCGTTCTATTGTTTTTCTTGTTGCACCTTGTGGATTATTCAATAAATCGTTGTTTTCGCATCCAAAGGACTGGATTTATTTGCGCTTGTGGACTGTGATGCTCTTTTTTTGTTTTTGATATATATATATGAGATATATATATATATATATATATGAGAGAGAGAGAGAGAAAAACAGTGAGGAGATAAGGAAAAAAAAAATATATACACATTATATATATATATATATATATATATATATATATATACACACATATATGAGAGAGAGGAAATAAGGAGAAATACCAACAATGGAATTTAAGAAATACCATGAGGGATAGGGAGAAAGGCCATACCACCAATGGTACTGAAGATTACCAAAAAGGTAAAAATAGAAGAGTAAAAAGGTCTATCGATAGATTCAAAAATAAAGAAATTTCAAAATACCAACAAGGAATAAGAAGTAGATACACAATATCCAGGAAAATATCAAAAATTTAAAACTTGGCTGAGAGCTTGGCTTGATCGTGGCTTTATGGCTATGTGGCAAACGAGATACGAGGTAACAGAGAGAAGGGCACTATGGGTAAAAGCTTAGCTCGAGTGTTTTTGGCTGGTGCGAGCTTGGTATTAGGCCGACTCGGTTCCAAGGACGGAACCGACAACCCATCAGTGATGAATGGAAAGAAGATTAAAAACATCAGATTTATAGTCCTGCTGTATTCATTAGACCAATGAGTACAATGCGTAATTTGGCATGTACTTGACTAGGCACGTGCAGCAGCTGGAATGACCTCAGAGGTTCCTCAAAAGAAAATAGAGAGTATACACATGTTCTAAGCAGACAGAGTAAAGGAAAATGTTTTTAGTCCATCTCCTACCGACTATTAAAGGATGACCCATACCTGACCTTCAAGGCACTCGCAAATCCATCACTAATGGAGGTGCTACACACCAGCATGTCAAAGAACACGAGGGTCACCCAAATCTAGGGATCTAAACTTGGTCAGCAGCTCAAACAGAGCATGCTAGAGAGAGAGAAAGAAATTGAGAGAGAGATGTGTGTATCTAGAAGATTGCCCCTTCTTTGGAACATGCTCCCTATTCACATTAAGCACACCCCCTCCCTGGCCCTCTTCAAACACAGTTTGGATCACTGGATAAGCTAATTACAAAGTCATACCTGGGGTAGTGCCTATGTCCCTTATGGACAGGGCAATCTGTAAGATACTCAAGGCATAGGCACACATCCATGCCATCCTCTTGCCTCTAGGGAACATATACTGGGTAAAATATGGTTATATTGGCTAGGCTTGTAAGGGCTGTTAATTGGCCATTGGTTCACAGGAGATTACTAGGTTAATCTATGGCATCACATACACAGATAGAAAAGGCTGGGCAGACACATACACTGCTTTATCCCACTTGCAACTGTATTTCTGCAGCAAAATAGCTCCTATTTGCATAATTTAGATCTGTACTGATAGTTTCATCTTCATTAATCTGCATGACTTAAGCCAGCAGGATTAAGACAACCAGGCATCTAAAATTCTCCCGAGTTCCCTGGCCCCCTTATCTATAATGTTAAGCAAATCAGAACTCACTCCAGACCTTAGCTGGCCTAAATTGAGATGGCACAGTTATAAGCAAACACAATGATAAAACACGAGCAAATGCCATCACGCACTAAACACCTTCCATATCCTGTCCAGACTGAGGAAGGAGGGTGGGTTTGTTGATGAAGATGGAACAGATAACACAGATCCAACATTAAAGTATGTAATTGTTACAGATTCAGAGAGAGTTCTGTCTTCATCCCAGGCTTAACCTCTAAGGTGGCTCCTCCAGAAAACATACGCCTGATGACTGCAGTTCCAAAGGATAATGTTTTGAAAATTATTCAAATTCCCTACAGCAGCTACATAGTCTACAGGAAGGAGAGAATTTCAGGCTCTGAGGATCAAGATTTACAATGATGTAGTTAACAAAACTCAACGCAATAAGGCAACTATGAAAGGGCTAGCATAGAAACCTTCAAACTTTCTTTTTGGAGAAGGAAACAAAGTTTAGGCTTTTCTGAAAGATTTTGTTTTGTCCAGATAAAATTTAAGTAACACCCACCTATGCTAATCAATAAATATTTGTCTTTCTTGGGGGGGGGTCTGTTTTAATGGTTTAAAACTTGAGTGGTTACCTTGAGCATGAATTATTTGTTTTCATGGATACTCTGTCTTTATGAAAAGACAGGTAAATCTCTGAAATTCTTTGGAAATAATGGCCACCAGAAAATATTCCAAGACATGCATTTGAGATACGATAAATCTGACAGCTCAAAGGGAGGAACAGTTGATTTCTCCAGTTACAAAGTAAAACAGGAACACAGAAAGGAGGACATAAAAGAAAAAGGTTCACTTTCCATCAAGGCATAGCTCCCAACCTTTCATCTCCAAAATGAGGAACACTAGCCCTCAAAATGTGGAACAAATGGGCAAAATGTGGAACACATACTAATGGCTTACCAAGAACTTCAGCTAGGAAGGTCATAGGATGGTTAAAATATGGTAGTTTTAATTGTACAGAAGACAATTGAATGAATTAATATGATTTATTTCCATTTACCATGAATTTCACTAAAAAAATTCCTAACACTGAATGCGTTACAGACCTTTTCAATGTGGAACTTCGAGAAACATAAACTTTTTAAGAGACCAAATGAGGAATGTTCCTCGTAATGAGTACACTTGAGAGCTATGCATAAAGACACTAAAAGATTAAAAGCCTTTGTCAAAGTGGATGTGGCTGCCAAATGAACTTTAATGGAATGACAGCTTAAAACAGTCAAATATCTGCAAATAATCTAGGGCAGCAGAACAGACTCAATACATGGATGAAACAAAAAAAAAATGAGCTATCTGCTCTTACAAATGTTTTTTCTAGTATTTGGTCACTGGGTAGAAGTCAGATCAGGACCTACCTTTCATTTAAGAATGGTCCTTGGCAATCATTGGAATCGGAAATAAACATGAGGCCAGCCATAGGCTGTGAAGGTCTACGCAAGGTTTAGGTTTGCTGGAAGACTGTGTGAGGAAGGTTACTGAAGGGCCTCAAATGTCAAATGCAGTGATTATTCCAGAGGACAAAGCCACAGCAGGTGAGCTCAAGCTTATCAGGACTAATATGAAGCTATGAGAACAATTACTCTGGTCTTGCAAAGTTTAGCCTTCTGAAGAAACTTGGGGATTAGACGAAATGGGGAAAAAAGTGTAGAGGAGTCTGAGGCCATTCTCAACCAAATTAGTGCATTTTGGGGATACTTTCCTGAAGGAAAAATAAGGGAAATCAAGTTGATGCAGTGGCTGCTAGTTGAGAATGCAAAGAAACTGCAACAAGGCCTACCAGTGAACTTCAGCACTACAGCTGGTATATGGTATGAGTAACCACTTAAGGGCAGCGGCGGCCATCAACAGAATCTGCTCCAGACATTACTTCCCCGACATATGGCTATCAGAACAATATTTAAGGGGGAGGAATAACCCCGAAACAATGGTGCTTGCTTGGTGAATGTGAGTAACTGAGTAGGCATCAACTAATATTTGCTGGAAAGCCTCCAATTTGCTGCAACCATAGACATGCACTCTACAGACACTATCACAGCCTGGAAATAGCAGTCATTGTCTCCTACTCAGAACTGCAGAAACCTCCTACACTCCTAAACCAAACTGCACATCCAGTCTTCTTCTCATAGTAGGGAAGGTTCGACTGTTCCACAACCATATGGAATGCACTGCCTTACACTTCTCAGAAAGAGAACTGACCAGAGGTCATTCGTTTTCTTTGGCACTAAAAATAACCTTGAGAAAATACCTTGCCCTTCCTGTTTAAGTAGGGCCAAATGGATTACTCATTGTTAGAGGCTTAACACTTTCTTCCAGCTCTCTTCTGATGGAGGTGCGACATCTGGGAAATGAACAGACTGTAGTCTGAAAGAGGGGTGAATGGGTTGTGTAGCCTCTGGATAGAACTGTCCTGTGATCCACTTGTCTCATTTGATGGTCATCCACACCAATAGGTGGAGGAACATATACGCCTCAAGAGTGGGACAACTGGACAGACTACCGTCTCCCAGAAAGGGGAACTACAGTATCCTTGGTTATACTTGTGACACCCGTGCATTGGGCCAGCAATCAAGGAGCCTCAATCCTCACAACTAACACCAGTGAGGGGCCATCCACATAGGGGAGGATAACAAATACACACAGGGTAAGGTACAATTTCCCTTAACAGCACACAGAGATCGCAGTCAGTCTGGGGCTGGTTTCTCCCTTTCTCTCCAGATCCCCAATAAGACTCCCCACTGGCACAGCTATAGGGGTCCAGATCTCAGCCTAGTGGGCAAACTAAAACCTCCAGCACCCTCTCTGTCCAACCAGGGATTTGTGTCCCTGCCCAAGTAGCTGACACACAATTTGAAATAAGAGTTACATACTACAACTACACAGACACTCCTGGGGAAGGCTGGCACAGGTTCTCCAGCTGTGCCCCTTTTACCCAGACTATATGGTAAAAATCACTGCCACCACCCACTAATATTTATCGGCTACTAAAAAGGCCCTTATCAAAAGGGTGTCCAATTCTACTGTGCACTATTATTATCCAAATGGCAAGTGCAACTGAACAGCAAGGCTTAACGGAGTGACTTGGACAATACCACTATATACATGCAATGTACTCTACCAGCTTAAATTATCTCTACACAAAAGAGCCACAGTTGAAAGGTTTAAAAATATTTAATAATAAATAATAAGAACACAAGACAATACTTCTTACTACACAGCGCTAGTCAAGAGTTCAGAGATCACAGAGAAATACTTAAAATAATACAGAAGAGAAGTTCTGACATCAGTACAGAAAAAGACACTAGTCTTCCTATTTCCTAGCTATATCTAAGAGAAAAACATTTCTAAAAAAACTATATATAAAGCATAGGCTGTGCTGGTGATGTTGGATGTTCTGAAGACAAATGCCAAAATGCTCTCAGATTCTCTCTCTTTAAATTGATAACACGGCGCTGCTTCACATTACATCATTCTTAACAATTTTCTGGTTTTCCCAGGCTAACAGAAACTACATTTACATTGCTTTGATCTTGGACCTAGTCAGGAAATCAAAGTAATTATAGAGCAATTAACACTGGTCTCAAAACAATAGCAAGGATTATTTCATCTAGACATCTCGGCTCTGAGCTGAGATCAAAGACAGTCATAAAATACTTGACTTATCAGCTTTCTTACAGCCGAGTGCACTGTTACATTTTTGCAGTTCAACATCCAATACAGTTGTTTCACATTTAAGAGAACAAGCCTGTGGCATATATTAATATTTACAAATGACAGAATTATCTACAAAATTCTATCTGACTAAGCTGGCAGCCTTTACCTATCTTCACATACCACCCCCCCCCGGAGAACTCAAGCTAGTTTTTCAAGTGACCATTGAGAAATGTTGCTTGAGAGGGTTAGGTCTGAGTATACCTTACCCCATTCCCTGTCTTAAGAGCCCATCTGTGTTGGCATTGCTAATCCCACTGCGGTGCTGCACTGACATATATGCTTACAACCCTAGACTCCATCTTAGCAACTTGGCATTTTTGCTGGCTGGCTCTTTGTAACCATGTTACGGGATCGTGATCTGTCACTACAGTGAATTTTCTTCCATACAAATACGGCTGAAGTTTTTGCAGTGCCCACACTATGGCTAAACATTCCTTTTCTACAGCTGCATAGAATTCCTCCCTGGGTTGGAGCCTACAATTGAGATAAACCACTGGGTGCTCTTCTCCCTCTGAAGAAATCTGGCTAAGTACAGCCCCCACCCCATGCTTTGAAGCATCCACCTGCACAACAAATTCTTTGCTATAATCTGGATTGCCTAACACAGGGGGTCCACCCAAAGCTTCTTTAAGCTTCTGGAATGCCTGCTCACACGCTGGGGTCCACACTACCTTATCTGGCCTGTTTTTCCTGGTCAGGTCTGTGAGGGGGAACAGCTATGGCACTGTAACTGTGGACGAACTTTCTGTAGTACCCTGCTGTCCCTAAGAATGCCCTCACCTGCATTTTGGTAACCGGTGCAGGCCATGCCTGAATGACATCTACTTTGGCAGGTTCTGGCCTGATCTTACCACTCCTCACTCTATGTCCCAGGTAGGAGACCTCTGCCATACCCACCTGACATTTGCGCGGCTTAATGGTCAACCCTGCCCTCTGCAGTCTCCCCAGCACCTCCCTGACATGTTGAAGGTGATCTTGCCAGGAATGTCTGTACATGGCAATATCATCTAGATAAGCAAGGACAAACCCTCCTGCTAGGATATGATCTACCAGCCTCTGGAAAGTCGCTGGGGCATTATTCATCCCAAAGGGCATCTTTGTGAACTCATACAAGCCGAAAGGAGTCACAAAGGTTGACTTCTCTTTAGCACTGGTTGTCAAGGGCAACAGACAGTAACCCTTGGTAAGATCAATGGCTGTAAGATACTTAGCCCCACCCAGCTGCTCCAAGGCCTCATCTGTCCTAGGCATGGGGTAAGCATCTGACTCTGTGTGACTATTTAATTTCCTGTAGTCCACACAGAACTTGGTGCTGCCATCCTTCTTGACATCAGTACCACTGGGGAGGCCCAGGGACTGTTGGACTCTTGAATTACCCCTAGTTCCAAAATCTCCTGCATATCCTCCCTCACAGTCTGACTCTCTCAGGCACCCTATAAGGGGTCTGCCTAATAGGCCTCTGAGGTCTGGTATTCACCTGGTGCTGCACCACGTGGGTGCACCCTGAACACTTCCCCAAACTCCTGTAACGCTGCTCGGATTTCTCAAACCTGGGTTGGAGACAGCTGCTAGGACATTGCTACCCCTTCCACTGAGGTGTCAGTCCGAGCCTCACTGAGGAGATCAGTCACCAGATCTCCCTCAGACTCCTCCTGCAGTCCACTGCAAATAATCAGCACAAGGGCCTCCCTATCATGGTAAGGTTTCATCATGTTAACATGGTACAATTTGTGCTGCTGCCTCCTGTCTAGCAGTTCCACCATGTAGTTAACATCACTTACCTTTTTTACCACAGTGTAGGGTCCCTCCCATGCTGCTTGCAGCTTGTTGTGTCTGACAGAAATAAGAACCATTACCTGCTGCCCTACAGCATACTCTGTAGCTCGAGCATTCCTGTCATACCATACCTTTTTCAGTTATTGGGTTTCTGCCAGGTTCTCTTGTGCTAAGCCCATGAGTTCCCTAAGCCTTGTCCTGAGGTTTAGGACATATGCCACAACAGACTCCTTGTGAGGTTCACACTCACCATCCCACTCATCACAAATTAAATCTAGAGGTCCCCTCACCCTACGCCCATACAGCAACTCAAAGGGTGAAAAACCTGTGGATTCCTGGGAATCTCTCTGTAAGCAAACACATGGGGCAAATATTTGTCCCACTCCCTCTTAAACTGGTCTGCAAATGCCCACAGCATGGACTTGATTATAGAGGTTAACCTCTCAACAAGATCATTAGTCTGGGGATGGTAGGGGGTGGTCTTTAAGTGCTTCACCCCACAGTAATTCCACAGACAAGCCAGCAGGTCTGACATGAAATTGGCACCTCTGTCAGTCAGTATTTCTTTTGGGAAACCTACCCTGCTGAAAATCTCAAAGCATTTGCCACCTTTTCTGCCTCAATGGAGGACAAAACCACTTTCTCAGGGTATCTTGTAGCATAATCTACTACCACAAGGATATACTTTTTCCCCTATGGAACTTGAGGTACTTAAAGACCCCACAATATCCATAGCTAATCTCTGAAATGGCTCTGCAATCACAAGCAAAGGCATTGAAGGAGCTCTCACCTTGTCTCCTGCCCTGCTTACCTTGTGGCACTGCTCACAGGTCCTGCAGTACCCTGTTACACCTCTGGAAATTCCTGGTGAATAGAAATTAGGCATAATATGTCTCTTTGTACATTTTATGTCCATATGACCTGCAAACGGAATATCATAGGCTATGGCTAGAAGTGCCAGACGGTAGGATCTAGGCACTACCAACTGCTGTAACTTCTCACCTTCTAGCTCTCCCTCAGGGGTCAACTTCTCTATACAGTAACCTTTTGTCCCAGTATACAGGTTCCCCCTTCCCTTGAGAATCAGGTGCGTTACTAGCTACCTGCCTCAGACCTTGCAATGTAGGGTCTGAGAGCTGAGGCTGTCTCAACTCTCTCTTTGTAACTCTTCCCAGCTCCCCTTCCACAGTAAGTCTGGCATCCTCTGACAGTGGAGCCTCACTGTCAGCCTGGGTACTACTATTCACCTCTACCTTTGCAGTCACTCTGTCTAAAGGTACATCAGTACCCACAAGCAGCTGTGGCTCACCCTCAGTCTCACTGCTACAGTGTAGCTTCCTCCCTGAAGTAACCACCTCACTAGTCCTGGCTGCAAGTATTAGGTCTGTCTGGGTCTCCCCCAGGCTACCAGTTCCACATACTTGTCTCTAAGCCTGACTGCATGTAACAGCATTAACACATGGTACTGCCTCATCCAAACCCTTCCCTATCAGGACATCTGCAGGATGGCAGTACCATGTGTTAATGCTGTTACATGCAGTCAGGCTTAGAGACAAGTATATTGGCATTTTGTCTTTCCCACTTACTGACTCCCTCACCT
Source organism: Protopterus annectens (assembly GCF_019279795.1). Lineage (NCBI taxonomy): Eukaryota > Metazoa > Chordata > Ceratodontiformes > Protopteridae > Protopterus > Protopterus annectens. Next base: position 1,303,908,250 of record NC_056728.1, on the reverse strand, counting down.
TTTGTTCCCCACCTTGCCTCTTTGGACATCTGTATGCCACATGGCCCTACTGGTTGCATTCAAAACATTTAACCCTAGGTCCTGGATGTGTACCTGGACTAGTGGCTTCCCCTGCTAGTGGCAAATTCTGTTGGGGCAGTCTGTGATGTCCACCATGGTTTCCTTTAGTCCCATGAGCAGTACTGGGGGTCCCTTTCATGTGCAGGGATGCTCTGCTTGCCAAGTATAGGTCTCCCTTCTTCCCCAACTCATATGAAGTAGCACACTGTCTATCAGCTAACCAGATTATCAGGTCCTCAGACAAAATGCTAATGGCTTGTTCCCTCACCAAAATGTCTGCCAGCCCTTCAAAAATGATGACCTGACATCCACTCACCCACCTATGAAAATAAGTGCTCAGTTCAGCAACATATCCACACACACTTTCATCTGCCTTGCATCTATGCTCAAAACATTTTCCTACAAGTTTTAGGTGTTAGCTTAAAGAATTCTAATAGACAGTTTTTAACCGCAATATAATCAAAATATTAATGATCAGAAATTTTTAACACAGTTACAGCTTTACCACAGAGTAAGGGGGGTCAGGAACCATACCCAGAGCCTTTGGTCAACATAATATTATTTACATACCCTCTCAATGAATGAAGCTATCAAAATTATCCCCCTATTTAAACTGTGGAAGAAATGTACTGACCTTTTGTGCTTCTGGGGTCTAGTTACTCCCTTCCCCATTACCTCCATGACTCTGGAGAAAAGTCAGCATCTCCTTTTCATGCTGCCTCTGCCCTTCCTTCTCCTCTGCTTCCAGGTGTAACAGTTTCTCATTTTCCTCAGGCTGTAGACGGCTCGGTCTCTTTGCTGCTTCTGTTTCCAAACTCCTGGTCTCTAACTCAAGTCTCTTTAGCTCCAGATGGATTTTTAAGTCCTCTGCAGAAAGGTTGAGCTGTTCATTCTCTGAGTGTTGTACATCTCCACGGCCAGTTTGATCATCCTTCTGGATGCAATTTTCTGATGCAGCAGAGACCAAAGCTGCAATCATATCTGCCTTAGTCAGGTTTCCATTCTCCAGTCCCCTAGCCTGGCACATCACAGCCAGCTGGCTCGTCAGCTTTCCGTACTCCTCTGCTGACATGCCTACCGGCTCTTCCTGACTAACTAAACTAACAAAAGAAATAAAACAATTGTGATCTGAACTCTGTGTATTCATTGCGTGGCTGATTTAAAGTATAAAAACACTTTCAGAGATTACTGTACACAAGCTACAGGAATTCACACTACCCACACCACTACAAGCCAATTAGTATTTGCCAACCAATCAATATGTGGTGTGGATATCCTACCACTGCCAAACAATTAATATGTGATGCCCATGCACTGGCCCAGCAATCAAGAAGCCTCAATCCTCACCACTAACACCAGTGAGGAGCATCCACATAGGGGTGGATAACAAATACACACAGAGTAAGGTACAATTTCCCTTAACAGCAAACAGAGATCACAGTCAGTCTGGGGCTGGTTTCTCCCTTTCTCTTCATATTCCCAATAAGACTCCCCACTGGCAAAGCTACAGGGTCCAGATCACAGCCTAGTGGGCAAGCTAAAACTTCCAGCACCCTCTCTGTCTAACCAGTGCATCGTGTCCCTGCCCAAGTAGTTGACAAACATATACTTAGAGATAATAGTTATGGAAGGCTTGTACAGGTTCTCCAGCTGTTCCTTTTACCCAGACTATATGGTAGAAAACACTACCACCACCACTTATATTTATCATCTATTAAAAAGGCCTGTATCAAAGGGTGTCCAATTCTACTGTGCAATATTATTTTCCAAATGGTAAGTTCAACTGAACAGCAAGGCTTATTGGAGTGACTTGGACAGTATCACTATCTACATGCAATGTACTCTAGAGCTTAAATTATATCTACACAAGAGAGCCACAGTTGAAAGGTTTAAAAATATTTAATAATAAATAATAAGAACCCAAGACAATACTTCTTACTACACAGTGCTAGTCAAGAGTTCAGCGATCACAGAGAAATACTTAAAATAATACAGCAGAAAAGTTCTGACATCAATACAGAAAATACACTAATCTAATCTTCCTATTTCCTACATAAATCTAAGAGAAAAAAAGTTCTAAAATAAACTTACATATAGAGCATAGGCAGTGCTGGTGATGTTGGATGTTCTGAAGACAAATGACAAAATGCTCTCTGATTCTCTCTCTTTAAATTGATAACACAGTGCTGCTTCACATTACATAATTCTTAACAATTTTTTGGTCTTCCCAGGATAACAGAAACTGCTTTGATCTAGGACCTGGTCAGGAAACCACACTAATTACAGATTTTATACATGCAAATTCTAGCAATTAACTCTGGTCTCAAAACAATAGCAAGGATTCCTTCATCTAGACATCTTGGCTCCAAGCCCTGAGATCAAAGATGATCATAAAATACTTGACTTTTCAGCTCCGCTTTCTTACAGCAGAGTGCACTGTTGTGACATTTTTGCAGTTCAACATTCAATACAGTCTTTTCACATTTAAGAGAACAAGCCTGTGGCTTATATTAATATTTACAAATGACAGAATTATCTACAAAATTCTATCTGGCTAGGCTGGCAGCCTTTACCCATCTTCACAATACTACTTACAGTTTATTTCCTTTAGGCATATGGTTGGCATGGACAGCACCT